>NW_020798745.1:0-206438 GCF_003344945.1 Aspergillus welwitschiae | reverse complement strand
AAAAAAAAAAAAAAAAAAAAGCATGTAGGGCAGCACTTACTCCGGACAGTAGAGCCTGTATGAGAGAACTGGAGGGATTCCCAGTCAAATTAATCTGCTCCAGCGCCCTGGATGCCGCCGTCATGTATTTTGCATGGCTCATTTTCATATGCGAGCGCAACCGCGGCGTCAGTTGTGGCTGTCGGATCCGCGCCAGGAAGAAGATAGCTTTGACGTATACACACACGCGGTAGTGCAAAGAGGTCTGCCTATCCAGCTTTCCCTCAACCAGGGACAGGCTCATGTGCTCCAGCCCCTTGACCGAGACGTGGTCGGGCCAGTGTATGTGCTTCCCCGGCGAAGTCTGATGTACCATATCTGCTCTAGGTTAGGAGCGGTCCAGACAAAAGGTCATGTTAACACGAACGCTTCGACATCATGTAGTATGTCTCTATTGAGAATTCCTGTGTTGTCTCATCTTGTTCCTCTAAGGCCTGCGCGTGTCCTGCAGACGAGACTTTCGAATCACATGTCGCGGTTGAGAGCCTGTTAACCAGCGACAGTGCATTTTCCAACACGGCGCGCTGGAGCGAAGATAGATGGTCGCTGCGCTGCAGCTCTTGCTGAATGAAGCGCCGGGCTTCGTTCGCTGGCTGCATCGATGTGTCTTCTGCGGTGGCTGCCGGGTGAGCGGTGCTCTCGCTCTCTTTGGCTCGCGCGCTCCAACCCTCCGAGCTGGGAGCTTGCGAGGTTCGACCGCTTCGAGCAATGTGCTCTGCTTCCTCTCGCGGATCAAGGACAGGCTGCGAAGCGGGAGCACCGGGGTGAGGATTGAGAACCAACTGCTCAACCGACGAGAGCCTCTCCGACAGCCTTGCAATGCTGATGGACGGCGTATTAGGCGCAGTGAAGGATGCGCAGGAACCGCCCCGACTTACCGGGAAACCCTAGGACGCATACTGCGTCGGGGCCGTGTGCGACGACATTCTGTGCGCGCATCAACGCAGTTCATGCACGGGTCGTAACGGTCACATTTCACCTGTCCTGCCTTAAGCATTCTGTGGCAGTCGATGGATGGGCCGATGACTAACCTTTCTGTTGTGGCAGAGGTCGCACTGGACGGCGACAGCACACATGATTAGCCCCAAATCATATCGTAGACGACTTATTACATACCGCAGGCCGCTCAGGCACTATGTGGGATGCCATTTCCGGTCAAATCATGTAAAGCGGAGAGGCCAAGAAGAAGGTGATTTCGGACAGCCGAAATTCCGGCCAAAAGGGGTGATGGGGGGGCGGGCAGGAGGGAGTTAAAACGGCCAGCGAGGGAAACTTCGATGCCTGGAAGCTCCGCTGCTTGGCTGGCCTGACCAGTAGAAAGAGACTATTTTTTTTTTTTTTTTTCTTTCTTTTACCCGGCTTCACTACCTGGAGATGTTGAAATTTCACTGAAACAAAAAACACTGATGATTTTATTACATTACGTAAGTAATTTAAGATTCCAGTTTAAAACTTTAATTGGCTAAAATATGCTGAGATAGCGCCTGATAGAGTTAGTACTCTAATTTACAGACCAGCGTGTTTTATGCCTTACAAGGCCAAAGATCCGTTACACGAATTTTTAAGTTGAATTTACATCTCCCGACTCTACTGCCGGATGCCTACAGCGTCGCAGGTGGAGCCCTGTAGGGCTTGAAATTTACATATGCTGCTGGGTCGATGAGCTTGGTAAGTACCAAGCTTCCGACTATCCTTTGGTGTGGAGCCAATGACAGTAGACATAAATCATGCAACCCCGATGTGAGTACGAGCAGGGAAACTGTGTATGCCATCATCCATCATGATAACTTACAGCTATTACTTTCCTACAGTCTTCTCACGGTGCCTCCATCATCAGTCCACCTCCTTACAGAATTTAAGACGGCACGAAAACCGGCGTGGAACCGCCCTCAGGGCTGCTCCTCTGCTGTGTTCTGGCCCTCTTCTTCCCCTATCTCGTACTCCATGCCCATCTCCAGGGCCTCAGCGAGCAATACCGCGCCAAACAGTATCTCCATCCTCCAAACACCATGGAGACGAGATGGTCCAGACTTGAAGCCGCGCCAGTCCGTGGGCATAGGCGAAAATGTCATCGTAATGGCCAAAGTGCAAGAAGAGCACACCGAATGGGTCAAGGAAGAGGTATTCGAGTCGCTTCTCTCCCCATTTGCTTTGTCTTCTCAAGCACTAAATAACACACATTCTAGCTGGGACCGAGCCCTTAACATCATCAACTTATCCCGTGAGATCACCGCCGAACCAGGGCAGCTCACCACCCCAGCTCAACGGGGGCAACGAGGCAATGGCCTACCTCACCTCCCAGCAAGAGGGGTACATCAATCTACGCTGCAACTGAAATTCTGGGTGCAAAGGGTACTACCAGGGTAATCGGCATGTAACGGAGGGGATTTTTACGGAGATTTCCCAGCAGACGAGCACGCTGCCGCTGAACGCGAGCGAAGCCAGTCAGTTGAAAGAGAGCATCGGCAGTATCTATGATGAGCTGGTAATACAAAAATGGTCTACTCCCCAACAGATCACTCCCTATATACTTAGAACAGGGCTCTACTTTGCTGGCCAGCTTCAGGTACATGTTTCAGTCCAGATCTTCATTTTGTTCTTTTCATTTCACACTGCGTAAACGGCGCCTACCACCCATAGACCTCTTCAAAATACTCCACCCCAGCATACTCTTTCCTCGCTTCACAAACGGCCTGCCTCGCCTCGTTCGCCATCCCTACAGGCCCACAAACAAGGACAGCCACTTTAGCACAGCTGACTCTTGCCTCTGCAGCCGCCTTGGAGATAATGTCTCGAGTCGGAGCCCTCCCCTTCTCAACGACCCGCCCGCCCAGGGCCTCCCTATCCAAACCCTCAACTCCCTGTTCCCTCGAACAATAGAACCGCATCTGCACCGCCGTATTCCCCTCGAGCGCAGCAAGCTCCCTTTGACACAGCTCAGCAAACAACGCTGCCTCCCGTGCTGTCCAATGCAGATCGATCTGCTGGCTTCGGTCGTAGTCATCCCTGCCCTCCCCGTCTCCTCGAGATCCGCCGAGCAGATCCTGCAGATACGCCGTCGCAACACTGATCCCCGTCCCGCCCGTGATCATGACGACATGCTCGAATTCGCCCAGCGAGACCCGGTGTCCGTACGGCCCCTCGACAAGGAGGGTCGGGTGACATGTATACCCCGACCGCAGGCATTGCTCCTTCAACCGCTTCGTCCAGCCCTCATAGGGGCGGACATAAAAGGTCAATGTTGTCGGTGATACTCCCGACGTCGAGACAACCTCGTCTTGGTAGGGCTGGACTTGAATCTGGCCGCCTGTCGCCACGAGCTGGGCCGGAGCCGGAGCCGATAACGTCTTCACCTGTGGCCCCTTCTCCCCCTTCACACCCGCCAAAGGCATGGACACGGCCCCCTCCAGAGCCGGCGTTTTCACGCCATCCTCGGCATATGCCCACGAAGCCAGGGTAAATGGATGATTCTCCCACCCGCGCCAACTTCGTGGCTGGTACAGGTAATACACGTCGCCCGCCCGTGGAGTCCGCGGGACCGCGGCGGGTTGGATCTCAATGCGGAGAACGTCGCTCTTGTCACTGTAGCTGACGGTGCTTCTTGCCGTGCGAGACACTCTACGGCTTCGCACGTGGATGTTTGTAACGACTAGTCGGAGGAGGCGGGCGAGGCGGTCGAAGGACCAGATTGCGACTACTGGCCAGAGGTGCGGGGTGTATTCTGTGCCAAACTTGGAAATGTGGCTGTAGGGTTAGATGTTGTTAGTGGGTGTTCGGAGGGGTTGGAGGAAAGGGTAGACACACATGAATAAGGCGCAGACGATGACTATGGCGGAGAGGATGTGGATAATTAGGAAGACCTCATAGTAGCGCTTGCGAAGGGTGGCCGAGGAGAAGGGAATGAGGAGGGACATGAGGATTGTGGCCTTGAGTTCGGGTTAGTTATGATATTGTCGTGATGATGTGGCATGATGCGTGTGAGGGGGTGCACGTACCACAATGCCGAAGCGGAACCAGTTTGTTTCGAGGTCCTTGTAGTACTTGCTCGGGGCTGGGGCTGTTAGACAACATGGCATGGCATGGCCGGCGGGCTTGTGTAAAGCACATACAGTAGGCCAGATATTTGACGGTGTACGAGATAGAGTGCAGAATTGCATAAATCACAGTGACTCTCGCGAGATGCCGGTGGAAGAGGTTGAAAGTCTGATAGTCCCAGCCAGTTCCCCAGATGAAAATGTTGTTTCGTCCGGCAAAGAGCCACAGCCAGGGGAGACATGCGAAGGCGAGAAAACCGAGTCTGGGCCCCATGAACACCCAGATCTGGTACGCAAAGGTTCCGTTGCTGACAGTGTTAAATACTCCTTTCAGAAGAATCCATGAAGGTATGAGACTTACAAAGGATCGTCTCGATAGACACCACTGTGTATGCAAGCCAAGATAACGGCCAGCGACCAGAAGAAGAAGAAGGTCAGACCCTGGGCCCGTAAGGGTACGTTAAAGCCCAGAAGGCGTCGGTGGTTGTATCCCAGAGCGGGAGAGAGTATCAGATACGTATAGACAGTGTCATGAGCCCATCGAACGGGCGCTGGGATGATTTCTCGCCAGCGGCGTGATTGAGGCTTCTCGATGTCTCCGGCCTGGGCACCGGCACAACGACGGGAGAGGGTAGAAAAGACGTTATGAAGAACGCCCGTAAGGACGATAAAGCCCCAGAAGCCATGAATGCCCCAAGCAATGTTGATTGAGCTGCTATCTCTAGTCTCGTTGGCAGTCTATGCGGTGAGATTGACGTTCAGAAGATATAATGGGGCTCGACACTTACCACACTGCGCACAGCGCGCGAATAGTACGACTTCTCAAGCAGCACCGGAGTCGAAATCTCAGTCTTTCCCGCGGTGTCTGGGCTGATAACGGGCAATTGTTCAATGTAGGCTGTAGTAACGCTGGCTTCGAGGTCATCCAAGCCCGTCAGCGAAGTGCCAAGATTAGCACAAAGCTTATCCCAAAAGACAAGGCCTTGACTGTATGATGTTCCATGGCAGTATTCCACAACAGAGGCATAGATAGAGGTAGCCTCGATACCGTTGGAACATGGAGAGGCTGAGTTCGAGGCTTCTGAGCTGGTTTCATTCGCAGATTCCTGCCAGCTAAGTTCAGATAACGACTCGTAGATAGCATACATGCAATATTCAGCAGCATCGGTTGGTGAAAAGCCTTTGGCTACAACGTGCGAGCCAAAGGCGAGGGCCAAAATTGCCCAGGAAGGTTTCATCGCGCAAGTCTTTGTCTTCTACAGGGCCACAGTCGCTGATGGGAGACGCTAGAGCGGGAGGGAACAGACTATTATTCCTTAAGTAGCAGCTTGAAAATAGCTTGGCCATCATTTCTGTTGGCACCAGCATGCGTATCAGATGTTGTGGGCCCAGATGTCATTGTGTAAAATTCTGTGTTGCTCTCGGGGCGAAAGAGGGAGATTTACCGAGCCCTTGCAGGAAGGTGGGTATTGGTTCTGGCCGAGTGGATATCGTATTCCTTCCTCCAGATATTGCTTGATCGTGGAGTACTTGTGTTCCTGGGCCACAAGATTCGTTGCAGACTGAGAAGTATGTGTTACAGGCGGACGGGATCGACTACGGACGAAGCTACGAACATGACAGAGCATTATAATCATTCTACGCCGATGAGGAGCAAGAAAGTATGATGCATACGCGAGGCCAGGCTACAGTGGGATCCATTGCTCGCATCAAGTTGGTTCACAGTATGCAATGAAACGGAGACAGACGTAAGCCGGTAAAGCTGCCTTAATAGCCCCGTTTCCGTGCTTGGGTCAAGATCCTTGGCCACCCACGCCCGATTCCCGGCGAGAGCAAGACAGCGAGGCCATGGCAGCACGCTGTGCCATGCATATGCCAGTGTCGTGTGCCCCTCCGACTCTGTCCCAAGAGGGAGCACGGAGGTGCTGCCTAAATCAGATAGTCAGATTAGATTGATACCAGAAATCAATCATATCAATCAGTGAAGCTTTGCCCTAATAATGGGCCCCGAACTTCCGACGGCCGAAGCCCGACTGCGCTAGGAATCTATCGCCGAAGATCAGATTAAGGATCTCTTATCAGGTACCGAAGTCCGCTGTAACGCCCGAGATAAACGGTACTACGCGTGTAAAGCCCGACCGGTGTCCGAAATCATTCAGGGTCCGGAGCCAGCAGAAAATGATGACAAAATCCATCCACGATACAAGAGTGCCTGGACAGACAAAGTGGGCCTTTGTGGAGGCTTGGTTCTGAGCCAAGAGTAGGATTGGCGGAGTGTAATCAATTTCATGTAATACATATTTGTCAAATTTCATGTAACGGGTTGATATTGTGTAAGTTATCAAACACGCTAGTTTCTTCATAAATTCACCAGCTCTGTTAGGCTGGTGTCTACTCTACATTAACCAATGACAAGTCAGGATTAGCCCCTTTCTATTACTGATGTAAGAGATTTGTAGTAGTTGTTGGAGTGAAATGTAAGTATTACAGTAATGGCTTCCGAAAATGAAATTTCAACATGCCTACCCTAACCAAGAGCGCTTGGAGTGATGATTATCTACCCGGCCTGCCCATGGGATGGGCCCATTTTCAATTGCCACCCCCCTACGTTCACTTCAACTCCACTTGCACCGTCTGCTTCTCGACCTGTCCCTCGTTAAACAGCCCGTTTTGGGCCGCGCGCACGATCTCCTCCGAGTCCTCCTGCATGACGTCCAGCTTCGGCTTTGCATACCACTTGATTCCCGGGATTTTCGCCAGCACAATTAGGATCCGTTCGCGCAGGGACCGCTTGCCTGAACGCTCCTCCCAGAGCATGTAGGCAACACAGAGGAGGATGCAGAGCCAATAGGCATTGTACGAGATAATAGAGCCATACGTGCCGGTGTTTTCCCAGCCAAGGATCGCGTTAAACACATCCCAGCCGTTGTCGGTCTCGGCGTTGCAGCAGTTGACGTGCCAGACAGTCTCGCGGATGTCGTAGGAGCCCGGCCCACTGCCTTCCTCTGCCACATCGGAGCCAACCGCCATCTGGAACTGGTAGTACTGCAGATCCCAGATCCCCTTGGAGAACATGCCTGCCGCGATCAGGTACAGCACGCAGGTGGACGCGATGAGGAAGAGCTGGATGGACATGGCGTTGCCACCGCGGTAGATCAGGTAGCCGCACGTCACCCCCGTCAGCATTCCCGTGAAGACGGGCAGGGGGAATGCAGTGGCCGGGTAGCCGAGCGAGACGCCGCCAACGAAGACGACGGCCTCGACGCCCTCGCGCATGGTGGTGATGAAGGGGAGGAGAAACATGGCGTAGCGGCGAGCCCAGTCGCCGAGCAACTTGGACTTTTTGTGGTTCTTGCTCTTGTCGACGAGGGCCTTGGCGATCTTGACTCGCCACTGCTCTTTGGTCTTGTTGATTCGTAGCAGGGCTAGCCCCATGATCGTGATGATCACGGTCGCGATCAGATAGAAGATACCCTCCCACAGCTGTTCGGCATTGGACCAGATGTCATGGCCCAGGCCGTAGAAAACGCCGATAAAGACACCGCCGATGATCAGACAAAAGAGAATGCCGATGAGTGAGCCGGCCCAAACCTGGCGGACGAGCCGCTTGTAGATGGACTGATCCTGGTGTGGCTGGCCCAGACTCTGCTTGAGGAAGGAGAGAAGCACTGAGACGATGATGACTGCCTCGAGACACTCACGGAAGACGATGAAGAAGACCTGGACGGCGAAGACGTTGACCATGATTGCGCGAACAGGGAAAGAATGTTATGAAAGCTGGTTGAGCTGCAGAGGAGCTGGTTCGGGAGGGAGTTGATTAAATAGACCGGCTAAGCGGGCTTGAGTGCCTTTTTGGGCATCTTATCTGATGAAACAAGGATATGAGGCCCACCACGCTAGAAAATCTGCTTTTGGGGGGCCAATAAGCAGGGTCAAGCACAATCTGATATGCCCGGGCTCATTTGCCCAGTGGCTGAAAAATCCCGCTCCCTGCGCCCTCGTCGCCGGTATAAACCACCCTCTTCCGGAGGATGGCCTTTCGTCTCTCCTCTTTCTCTCACCCTCCCCGTCTCCCTTTCTCTCTCAACAATGCTGTCTTTCTTATGCTACCTACTGCTGGCGGCCAGCATGCCAGTCTTTGCCAAAGAAGTCGTCTACGACTTCAATGTCACCTGGGTCACAGCGAATCCTGATGGACTGGCTGACCGCCAGGTAGTCGGCATCAACGGCCAATGGCCGCTGCCCATCATCGAGGTTGATAAGGGTGATCAGTTGGTGGTTAACATGTACAATGGACTGGAAAACAAGAGCGCCAGTATTCACTTTCACGGCATGTACCAGAACGGAACTAATGAGATGGATGGGCCTTCCATGGTCACGCAATGTCCTGTACCTCCTGGTTCGAGTATTACATATAATTTTACTGTCAACCAGAATGGCACTTACTGGTATCATTGCCATACTGATTACTGTTATCCTGATGGATACCGTCAGGCGCTTATTGTCCATGATAACAGCTCCTGGTTTGCCAATGAGTACGAGGAGGAGTTTACCGTGACTCTCAGTGACTGGTACCATGAGCTGGCTATGGACATCAAGCCCGAGTTCATGTCGCTGTATAATCCCACCGGCGCCGAGCCTATCCCCAACTCATGGCTCTTCAATGATACTATGAATACCAGCATCGCTGTCAAGCCTAATACTACCTACCTCCTCCGCCTGGCCAACATTGCTGCCTTCACAGCCCAGTACTTCTACATCGAAGACCACCCGCTCACTATTGTCGAAATTGACGGTGTCTACACTGAGCCTACCACTGCAGACATTCTCTATATCGCTGTTGCTCAGCGGTACTCTGTTCTCTTTACTACCAAGGCCACAACAGACAAGAACTACCCTATTGTTACTGTCGTTGATTCCACCCTCCTTGACACCATTACCCCTGATCTCCAACTCAACAATACCAACTGGCTCCAATATGACTCCTCCGCCACCTACCCGCAGGCAAACATCACTGTCGCCGAATCAGATGACCTCGTTCCCTTCGATGACGGCACCCTGGTCCCCTACGATCACGTTCCCCTCCTTGAAACCCCTGATCTAACCGTCAATGTCGCTGTTATCATGGAAAACCTTGATACAGGCATGGGCTACGCCTTCCTCAATAATATCAGCTATACTGCGCCCAAAGTGCCTACTCTCTACACTGTCCTCTCTGCGGGGACCCTTGCTACTGACCCTACTGTTTACGGCGACTATACCCACACGCAAGTCCTCCCGCACAACGCCATTGTCGAAATCATCCTTAACAACCAAGACACCGGCTCCCATCCCTTCCACCTGCACGGGCACGTCTTCCAAGTCGTCGCCCGCTACCCAGCCATGGGCCCGGACTTCCTGTCCCTCGCCGACGCCACAGACCCCATCGCCTTCGACCCAGCCAACCACACCAGTTTTCCCACCTATCCGCCGCGCCGGGATACCGTCGTCGTCCCGCCAATGGGCTACGTCGTCCTGCGCTTTCGCGCGGATAACCCGGGCGTCTGGCTCTTCCACTGCCACATTGACTGGCACTTGATGCAGGGGCTCGCCATGACATTCGTCGAGGCGCCCTTGCTCATCCAAAATCGGCTAAGTATTCCTGCCGACCACAAGGCCGCGTGCGAGGCAGCGGGTGTACCGTGGGAGGGGAATGCAGCGGGGAATGTAGAGGACTATCTTGATCTGAAGGGGCAGAATAAACAGCCCGGTTGGATTCCCGACGGGTTCACGGCGAGAGGTATCGTCTCGATGGTGTTTACGGTCATCAGCGCAATTCTGGGGATGGGGGGGATTGTGCTTTATGGGCTTTCTGATCTGAAGTTTTCAAGGCAGGAAGGTGCTGCGGATGTGCAGGCGGCTGGGAGTGGAAAGGAGAGCCAGGATGCTGGGACCCAGGAGGTATATCAGGATTAGATAGCCGTGGTCTCTGTACATGGATCGTTGGCACCAACATCAATGTTAATCTTGCTTGGTTCCTGAATTTTAGAGATACAGCTGTCTGGTATGGTTGTCTCAGACAATATTGAACCTCTTGTTGTTGTCCTATACATTGGAAATGTGAACAAGGTACTTTCGTTTGGGTCTGGATAGGCGAATTTCTGGTGAGTTAGCAGCGCCGCGGTACAGGTCTCTTTGAAATGATATCCTAGGGTTTAGGAAAGCCTTTGCTGTAGCTCTGCAAGCTGCGGTACATAAGATAGTCGCTAATGTGAATATAATCATCCGTGAAATATTGGCGTCCATATCAGTGTCCATTATTCATGACTCCAACGCCCTTTCATCGCTCCAATCGGATTCCTCGAGGCTATTATAGATAGAAATTATTGTGTCTAGTAAATCTTTTCATATGAAGGCTTCCCAAGTCTCCGTCGCAGTTATTGTTGCGTCAAATAAGACATTTTTATTAGAGATGGATATTGTAGTTGGTCCATTCAGCATTATCAAGCTAATGATACAATATATTGAGATTTGAGCAGATCAGGATGTATGTATTTTATGACAGATCCCGTTCCGAGTAGGACCTGAGTACTAACCGAGACTTGACTGATGGTAAGGAATACTCAGTGAGCGACCTCTGAGTACCTTTATAAAAGCGTTGATTTAATAGGGAAAGTAACGTTAAGTGTAGAAAATCAAGTCTGTATTATAGCATATAAAGACTATATTATACCAACACATCACAGGTATCTCACCACACAGCACATTCAAGGTATCAATCAGTCGGCGCAAACTTACTCCACGACCGAATCCTACTCCCAAAGATATAGAATAGAATCGGCACGGGGAACAATATGGCTGTCAGACATCCCAGCAGCGTCATGGCCCACGGCACGCCCAGATTATGGAACTGCATCGTCAATCAATATGTTTATTTCACCAAAACAGCCAGTAAAGCTGTAGACAAGAGGGAAAACTCACCATGGGAATAGCAAACATCGGAAACCCCGCCCCCAGCCCTGACCGAAAGAAGCAATTGGCTGCAATAGCCGAGTTGGCATTGATGTTGTAGCAGTCGATGATATAGTTCAACCCCTATACCCATATCATTAGCACCCCACACACACCAACAACAAACATAGAAAAGAAGTAACCATACCTGCATAAAAATCAACAAAATCCCAGCCCCCAACAACCCCCCCGAAATGGCCTGCGGTACCCAAATAATGTGCGGGTTGCTCGTCCACCCAAACCAAAACATGCCCGCAGGCAACAACACCCCTCCAATCATCATGGGAATGAGCCTCTCCTCAGGAACAACATGACCCTCCCTCTCCAACACCTTCTGAAACCTCGTCTTCGTGAAGAACACAATAACACAGCACCCAAACACCACCCCAACGGCAATCGCAATAAACGGCAATGCGCCCACCCCCTCATTCCACCCTCTCAACTCCTGAAACGCAACCGGATACGCTTCAAAGCAAAGATACAGGAACCCATAAATAAACCCCATGTACAGCGTGATGAGTAACAATATCGGCTCCCGGACGAGCATCAAAAACGGCCTGATCAGATAGACAGTCGCAATATGCTTCAGATCAACAGGCATCTCTTCCGATCTAGCATGCAGTGCCCAATTCCTCGTCTCGAACCTCTTCCTCCTCGCTCTCCTTTCCAATAACGTCGGCCCAAATGTCTCCGGCACAATCAGGAACCCCACGGCCCCGAAAAAGAACGCCATGATGGCAGTGATGTACTCCGTCCACCGCCACCCGAGGTAACTCATTGTGATGAACCCACCGACAATCGGGCCCGCGACTGGCCCCACGAACGTAGCGCCCGCGAACACCGCGATCGCAATCCCCCGTTCCACAGGACCGAATAGATCCGCCAGCATACCGCCGACAATAGCCAGTGGCGCGCTGGCGAACAACCCGCCCAGAAACCGACATATCATAATCGTCTGGAGATTCTGGGCGACAGCCACCGGGATTTGGAATATGGCGAAGATGAAAAACCCCATGAAGAGGGGGGTTTTGCGGCCGTAGAGTTCGGAGAGAGGGCCGAAGAAGAGCGGGCCGAAACTGTATCCGAGAACGAAGAGGCTGGTGCCGAGGACCATTACCTCGTCGGAGACGTGGAATTGTTGCGCGGTCACAGTGGACGCGGTGCTGAAGACGGACGAGGCAAAGGTTACCGAGACGGTCATGAGCCCGAGAATTATGGTTATGAGCCATTTGCGGGGGCGGGGGAAGTTCTGAGGGTTTTCCTATTGTTCATAGTTTTGTGAGTGGTTAGGGTTCGGTGGTGGCGGTGGTTTAAGCTTTGAGTTTGGGGGTATAGATGGCATCGGGGAGACATACTGGGTCATCGGGGCCATCCCAGTCCACGATATTGGGGTCGGGTTCTTTGTCCTTTGTGCCTTCGGTCATGCCACCGTGAAGACGCTGTTTCTCTATGTCTTGGTCATCGCGCTCGTTCGGAAGCGTGCTGCTGGAGTGATGGCTGCGACGGGATTCTTCTGCCGGGGAGGCAGTTTGCGTGCGTGTGTCTTCCATGACGGATTGACAGCTACTATGAGCTCGATTTGATAATTCCTACAATGCATATTGTGTGAGCGTTGACTACTGTATTTATTGTTCATTATCCTAATGTATCTGGTGGGATGATGTCAAAGTAGACGGCGTATCCGACGGATCCGGCGACGTCATCCACGCTGGTGGCAAGCTGCCATATCGACGCTAGCTATTGGCTCACTACTTCTTTCACCCATGAACAGGTCATGAACAAGGCCTGCCTGTTTAGTGTACATAAGAACACCTCTGCTTGGACTGACATCACTCTATCTGTCGGTGCCTGACGACCTCTATTCCCTAACCCGACTCTCGGCTCTCGGCCCCAGATATCCGATCCCGGCTGGTTCAAGCATTGTTGGCGCATGAGAAGCTGCTGCTGCGGGGATGGTCGTGGATTGATTTTCCTGATACGTAGAGACCAAGGGCGCACTGTTTGATTAGTATACAGGTGATGTTATTGTGATGGGGATCGGTTGTATGCTTACTAGACAGCCACCTACGACTACTACCAGCAGGTTAAGACCGGTTAGCAAGATCTTGCGGCGCGACGAGGAGTATCGGCCCCAGTTCAGGAACAGCCAGAATATTCCACTCAGTCCATCTATATCATGGGTAAGTATAGTGATGGTTCTAGACTCGGTGGGACTCACATGTGAACCAACTGGCAAAGAGCGCCGTCTGCGACAGTTAGCCTTGTTCGACAAAACACACGATAGAAGAACCTACGATCAAACTCAGCAAATCGTTGAACACAGGGATTGCCTCAGCAATAATCCACGCAAGAGTCCACAGCACCAACCCAATAATCACCCACGTTCCAATCGAAACAAGTCCGCGCTGGTGCATGCGGTCGGTTCCCCGGAACAAACGGACGTAGATGTATTTGCATGCCACATGACCATTGATCACGCCAGCGATCACAATCTATGTTTCTATCAGCGTTGCATGCAACTGTATTCGAAGGCTAGGCTTACCGTCGGAATAGCAATGCCGTAGGCAATCTTGGACATCAGCGGACTGGTCGATCCCAATGCCGGTGATGCCACGTCCCTTCCGCCATAGCGGTAGATAACGACTGCTGAGATGGTGTACATCGACGTATCAATCCCCTGCAGCATGTACAATGTCTTGGGGTAGTCGGTCGGCGTACGCATTTCTGAGATGAATCCGAAGAAGGCCACGTGCCCGGCTGTGCTGGTTAGCTTTGTCTCTCTACTCAAAAAGGTTTTGTCATTTTTGTCATATACCGTATGCGAAGACAATGTTAGTGACAGCCAGGAAAGCTTTGTAGAATGAGTTGTCAACGATGGCATCAACACGGCCGCCACCTGGCTTCTGGATTGCGATTGCAATCATGGTGATCAGTACTGCGGCAATGATGCTGATGAAAGCTGTCATGGTCAGCTTGCTGCATTGACAAATATTACATAAATTAACCTACATGAAATCGAAAACCAAGACACCTTCTTCAGCGTCCGCGGCAAGGTGAAGGCGAATGACACCGCCAAGCCGATCACGCCAAAGACAATAGAACAGGTGCCATGATCAGTCAAGGTATTCATCATCACAGTGAACGTCAGAAGATGACTGCCCATGATAAAGATCAGAAACAGCAGTTGCGCAGTTCCCAGCACTTCGCGACCGATGCGACCCATCAGGACCTCACCGGCATCACCCATGCTGTGCACATGCGGGTACCGGAGTTTGAACTGTCCGAGGGTATAGCCCGTGTAAGTTGCCAAAGCACCGAGGCCAATGATGAGGATCACGGCTCTATGCAAGGCTTAAGTTAGCCACCAAGCCACCCTTAGTTGGTGATACCAATCATAACTCACGCAACCAGGCCAAGCGACGCCACGGCCGAGGGAAGGGACAGGATGCCCAGGGAGATTGTCTCTGCGACCATGACTGTACAGGCGGTTAGAGGTGATCTGTTGGGGATACTGGTATCTCATACTCATTGCACATTGCCTGAACAGTTAGCTAGGTCCGGACCGTAAGAGCGGATCTAGATGAAGGGATGAACGCTTACCACCAGGCCAAAGTGCGGTACTTCACCCCGCCGACACCATCGTGGCTGAAAGGATCCTCAGTCCCAGTGGTGTTTCTGGCACCGGCGGGTTTCTCTTGCTCGGCGAGCGGGTCTCCAGGGTTATTGATCGCACTAGGCGGCGACATGGTAGCGATCGCAGGTGAGATGCAGTGATCACCGTCACGGACAAGCAAATGAACCAGCGAAAGGGAGATCAGTCACAACCAGACAAACGATAGTAGTGATGATGAGGGGAGGTGAAAACAACAGAACAACACAGAACTGAAGATGACTGACAGAAAGGAGACAGAAGCCAACAAGACAAACTCTGCAGACAAACACAGGGCCCTGCTGGTAAGGGCCCAGGGCTCCTATTATGGGGAGAGCTTATCCACTTAGCTCAGCCAGGATTTTCATCTGGTGAATACATCCGATTGGAGTGTCATCTCACGTCATCCTAGGATGCCATCTGGAATTCTGGGGGTGGAAATGCGGGGGTTACATTCAGGATCGAACTATTCGGGGAAAGCCGAAGGTATTCAGTGCCTCTATCCAAGCATATCGCGGATTACGGCGGACGAGCGACTACAGATGACTTGTAAAGTTTTCGGGGATGTTCAGAACCTATCATGTAGAGCCCTACAGTGTCAGAACGATGTAACCCTCCCATCCAATTTGGCCTCAAGAATTGTGGATGTCGAAGCTTTAGTCCTACTGCTGAGTAAGGTATTTGTCAAGCCAAAAGTAATCGATTCAATGCAATCATTCAATTCGCAATAATTCCAAATCATGTAAAAATCTAGCTAATCAACGCATTATTCCAAATCAAGAGACCGAAAGCAGTTGTCTATGGGTATTGTGCGCAACGTAAGTCTATCATCTATCCTCTATCTTCTATCATCGTCTCGGGTCGTATCAATGATGTTATGCTTCTTGCATCGTCGCCAAGCACACGCGGTCGCGCACGTAGAGTTCAATCCCAGCCTCGGCACAGGCACGGTGCAGCGGCTCTACCGTCTGATACACCCGGGGTTTGATCACTTTCTCGCCGGCGGCCTCCGCCGGCTGGTAGCCCGACGCGTCCTCGTCCTCCTCGTCATGAAAGAAACCTTCAACATCGAGTCGTCGCAAACCCTTGAATTGAGTCTTGCGCTTGTTAAGGACCTTTTGCAGCTGTCCAACCAGCATAGCCAAAGAGTTCTCCTTGCAGCCTTCCACATACAACGATTCGACCGACGCTGGAAGCACATCGGTGAGTGGACACGACGGTTCATACTGGTAGCGAACATCGAGCAGGTTGGGCAGACGGATGCGGATATCCTTCAACGCAGTGAACTCTGTCAGAGGCCCGAACCACTCGTCATGCGTTTCGTTCGCTCCAGCAATGGTGAAAGGCAAGTGGGTGCCGCAATTGTCCAGCCACAGGGTGTGCAGGCTGCTCTTACTGCTCGCAAGGGACTCGAAGAATGCAGAAGGCTGGAACCCCTCTGCGAGCAGGTGTGAATCGGAATGCTGGTACTTGAACGATTGAAGCGAGGAGCATGAGGCGATCAGGCTCTGCATGCCCTGTGATCCGCTGCTCGTATTCAGTGTAATCTCAGCAATGGAGGAAGAGCCGGCCGTCGGTTCCTCAGCAGGTCCGGTTGGTTCAGGCTCATCGTCGCGTGGGCGGGTAGACTCAACCACCGAGTCTGCCGAGAACGCCCGCATGGATGGCAATTGAAAGAAAGGAAGGACCTGAGAAGGCAAGTAGCTTCCTCGGCTGTCTTCCTCGTCAGCTAAATGGCTCAGCGACACATCGCGCAATACACGGAATGCCGGCTGGTCGTCGAAGGGCTTCTCTCCCCTCACTGCCCGCTGCATCATGCGGTCCAGGTAGACATTCTGCTTGGGGTATACCAATTGCAAATGCCTCAGATTGCTCGCCAGCGGCAGGAGAAGCGCGATCCAAGCCTCTTCAACATTATCCCGGAGATCCTGCTCCCATTTCGTGTGTTCTTCAGCGGTTTGACTGAGGGCGTGGGCCAATTGGGCAAATGGCGCCAGGTCTTCGTCGGAGAGGGGGGAGGAAGGAGTGGAAGTGGATCTAGGACACCAGTCATGGAAGTCTAAGGTGCGAACCGCCCGAGCCAGCTCGGGACGACGGAGTAGAGCTCCCAAGAAGGAACGGGTCTGGGAGCAGTCCTTCAAGGCTGCTGCTTGGTAGACCAAGCGCAGGAACAGGTCGTGAAAATGACGGCAAACAAAGAGAAGGTTGTAGCGGTCCCGACAGTCTTCCACATACTCCCCGACCTGGAGGAGAATGTCATTGGGAAGTGGGAGAGACATAGTGAAGGGGGATCAGCAATTGAAACTGAATTCAATGCATCTGGGGGAGCAAAGCCAAGGGAGCAGCCACCGGAAGTCCGGGGGATTTAAGGGTGGCCGCACACGTCGATAACCTAAGATAGGGGAACTGAGTTTTGCAAAATCCACAGCGTTGGTGAACTTTGCCAGCCTTAGGATGGGAGCCGATCCATCGTGCGGGCCAATGGACGGCAGCTGGCGGAAGGGTCGTGGATCACCAGTGGCATCGGTTGACCTGCTCCATCCATGGTTGATCCAGAAGGGTTCCATAAGGGGCAATGGAGTCCGTATCGACACAACCCATTGTCAACCCATCCACTACAATTATTTGCTGCGAGGCATGACGTGCCACCGCTGTGCTGTGTCCTCCCCACTGCGGATAGCATCGTCGGGTTCCGCGGTTGTAGGGGCGAGAAAGCACCGAATCCGTTGCGAAGCGGAGATCACAGTCGCGGGGGAGGGCGCATGGACGATGGCGGTGGAAAATTCGATCACGGTGTGTGTACCCGCAGTCGCTTGTCGCCACCGCCATTCAAGGCGCTGACGGGCCGGTGGAGTCGCGAGACAGAGGCTCCATCGCGCGGGAGGGGGCAATGCTGATTCTTATTTTGCCGGAGGTGCAGGTGGTGGAAAATTACCCCTCTCGGCTGTTCCATTGCTGCAGATGGATGCATTGTTCTGCAGCCTGGGAGTCTGTGTCCGTTGCGTTGACGATCGTGGTGATGTAGATCAATGGGCAAGTAGCCTCGTCGCGGGGTCACCACAGTCCTCAGGAACGTTCAATCTCTATGGAGGTACAGGTGTAGAGTAGAGAGAGCTGTAGGCTGTAGTAGGAAAAATGAAGCAGTTGCCCAGAGCTGCCAAAGAGCAACCAGCGGTATGACGGGGAAGCTGTGAGGACTGGAATTCGCCGATGGAAGAAACCCTCGACTGCCTCCCCTCAATCCCGTGATGTCACATGCATGCGATCTACAGCCCACCCTGTACCCTCCAATTGCTTTTGCAAAAGTACTCAATGGCTTTCTAGCAGAGCAATTCACATTGAATGAATCAATCATCACATCAACATTGCAACCAGCCATGACCCTCGTGGATCCGCGATTCGGCAAGCTTGCTCGATCGGGCGAGGCGACGCTCGGTGGACTCTGGCTTTTCGCCATCGGTGGAGCTCGGCGGATCCCCGATTGATGAATTCTCCCCCGCCGATGAAGCGGTGTTTCGGATTTCAATCCTTCGAGGACCTGCTTGGCTGGAGCTCAGATGGACAGCTTTTACTGTTATAGATGAGAGCTATTGAAATGGCTTCTACTAACTCGAGGAATGCATCTGCTACCAATAAGGTGTCTATTGGTACCTCAGGCACCATAACCCAAAAAGTTACCTGCAAGATACTCACGGAGTATATTCGGTCTTCAGTCAGGAACAGAGGTATATGATGACCGGCTCCCTTTTGGCTTTCCCGACTGCAACCTGATTAGATCCTGCACATGTGTTGTTCGACTAGACATGCAGCTAGATAAGTGTGTGTGCGGTAGCTTTCGCTTGAATGCAGATCCACCCGGTCTACTTCCTCTTTTAATCTCAGAGATGTTACTAAACTCTCTACCCATGCCATTAATAATGTTGAATAAACAGTGCTTCTATTTATCTCGCCAGCTGCGGTTATGGCGCTGGACATGTGCTAGGATCCATGGGATCATACCATGGCTTATACCTCGCTGCACGAGATGATGAAGTGATGGGTATCCATCAGATGCCAACACACAATTAGATGATCAGATGTGTGTTAGCATTTGGCTGGTCCGCACGATAATCGAATAATCACAATACTAAATAAATTACCCTCAATCAAGGTCAATCGGAGACAGACCCCCGTAGTCTTATGAATTCATCGGTCAGTTCATATGGCTGCCCTCTTCTCACTTTCTCGCAGCCCTTCCTAAACGGGTAGAAGCCGATGTGGCCTCACCGATACTGGCATAGACATAAGAAGTCGAACCTTGGATTATAATATTGAACATCACTACTCACTGTTTCTTGTCTACTTCCATATCAAGAACATCATGTGATGCCTACGATGCCACAGCATCTCATCAGATTACATAATATTTTAATCAGCACCTCTTCTCCCCGCACATCTCCACCAACCACTGACTCCACATACGATTACTGTCTCGTGGGTGAAATCTCAATATAGATATAAATCACTTTGCCCCATATCTGTTGGTGCGGGTCTAAGAGATTTGATTTCTTCCTTCATAATATGCAACTCACTGCTCAGTTATACCTTCGAAGATGAGGAACCCTTCAACTGGTCCTTAAATCATGACGCAAACTTAAACAAACCATGCCTGTACAGCTCTTTCTGTCAGTGCGGCACCATTCGACATTATAATGACTAACTGAGATTAAAAGCAAGAATTCGACTGAGTTAGCTTTTACATTACGCGTCTATGCGGACTACGAAAGACCAGTGTGAGGTGCTAAAGTTCGTTCACAAATACCAGAGTATAACAGCTACAAATCAACAAGTGACTGGATGAAGGGTCAGATTACTATCTACTGAAGGGAAGGAACGGTGTTGAGCTGCTAGGAGCCACTATATTTTGTATTGGGGGACATCGCCACATACCCGGCGTAGCGAAACGTATTCTCCTTAATCAGGTGTATGTTCCCTCGAGCTTTCCATTCCATTCTTGGGGCTTACGACTATGCTTTCAGAGGAACTAGCGCGACCAGTATCATTGTGAAAGTAACATTGTATTGGGAAGTCTACGCAGAACTGATACTCTCCTTGTGCTCGAGAAGAGCCGTTGCCCTCTCATTCCGGTTGGGGTACCTTGTCAAAGACCAATAATCCAACCACCATTCGCGAGCCTCAGATAAATCAGGCATGTACTCCTGCAACAGGTCCCTCCAATCTCTGTCCTCTTCCCCCAGACCAATCCCAGCACAGGTAAATTCCCACCAGACCGGAAAATACCCCGAAGCCTCCCAGTCAAGTATGCCAGTAAGACTACCATTCTCGACCATGATATTGGCAGAAGTGAGATTTCCATGCGTAAATGTATACGGCGCTGCAGACGGCATGCGTTGCCGAAGTCGCTGACGAGTTTCAACAGGCACATGTTCAAGAGCCACCTCCAACTCGGCCCAAAGGTCGTCGTCAGACGCCAAAGGGCCGTGTGGAATACCATGACCCCTTCGGAAGAGAAAAGTAGAATATATTGGCTTACCCCCAAGGGACTCCATCCGGTTGGAATGCAACTCGCGAAGTTGCATTAGATAGTCGGCAGTTTGTTTGGCTATACGTTCCTTATCATCCATCTTCATGCGCGGCCAGAGGCTGCTGAGGGGGACGCCGGGAATCCGCTTCGTCAACACGAAGTAGTGCCCATTAGGCTCTTCCCAATCTTCAACCACACTGGGCACTGGGATCGAGGTATTTTCCCTCAAGAACCGCAGATTCTCGGCTTCAAAGTTGGGTGCTTGATTAGAACGTTCCTTCAAGATCAGATTCGAACCCAAGGACCATACGCCTCTGTCGCTCATCGCATGGATGATCTTAACGTTACTTTCGTAGCGGCAACCCTCCTGTCGTTCAGGGGACCAGCTGCATGCTGAACAGGGTTTTGAGTAGTGCTGCATGTCTTCGGAAGAACAAACAACAGAAAGCGACGAAAGCTGATTGTAGTGAAGGATTGGCCAAACAACGAATGGGAGAGAAGCAGATTCAAATTATTGGCAATGAATGAACAAAAAAACAAAGAGATTCAAGGGAAAAGTGTCTGCATTTAAGCCAACTTATTATGCCATCAGTGGCCAATTGTTAGCGGCAATACTCAGCAATACAAACAAAAGAGACATTCAAAATATGCGAATACTACGACTAGCTAGTATATGTTCCAATTCTTGTGCGGATGAATTCGAGAAGCTGTGAATGTCCCTCTCGGCACGTCTCCGCGCCCAATGGTGTCATGAGCCGGTGATTTGCGGTCGTCAGGCGAATAATATTTTCGATAAATCGGCATAGTAGATAAACATCATCATATGAAGCAGTTATTATTATTACGATTTTACGTGTATTACAATTGCTATTTCTCCAAGTGCAAAAATTGAAAATAGCGGTTACAAAAGACTAAGAACGGAACATTGCGTATAAAGGAAAAAATTGTCAGCAGTATATGGTAACTATACATAGAGTAGCAGTGAATAATACAGACTAAGAGATAAGAAACCAAAGTTATTAAGCTGTCAATATTATCATTTTCTCGTAACCTTCCAGGTTCAGACACTGACTAAATAATACTGGCACTGACTAAAGACAGGTGTAGGTTATAGGGTTCATATTTGATATGTGAAGAGGATCCGGCCAATCTCACATTCACGTAATCTTATCAGGGATGCATGCTCTGAGTCTTAATCTTTTACCGGTTGGCCTAGCGGTCATTCTCCGGAGGATACACAACCTGAAGCTCACCAGGCTGGATCTGACAACCAAGACCCCGAATTTAATCAGCTACAAACTAACCAGCTATATTTCGAATGGCTAGATTTCTATAGTATAACTAGGAGAATAACGAGGAGAAGTATGGGCTACGCTGCAATCTTTAGTTCAGCAGGTGTGGTGCAATCCTCGCCAGCAAATGGCACGGTTCCTGGTATTCTGGATCCTGATATCCGTACTGCGATCTGCTATGCTATTCACAATAACCTCACGATGTTGCAGATATGCCGAGGACTATGATCTAGGGGATATCGAGCAATTCTCTTTATTAAGCAGGTCATCGCCAGGACTAAACTGCAAATAATAATTGCTAGAAGATTCCTTCCGCCGCGCCTTCTTCAGATAATTCAAGCAGATGATCTATCTCAAGATCAACCATTTTCAATTGGAAGCGACGATCGAGTAGCGAGACTACTATAGTCCAACGAAATTGCTACTTTATATAATCATTCGAATCAAACGTGTCAATCCTCCAATTGTCGCTGTTCGAAGGAAGAGTGGGAAGCGGCGGCGAAGGAGAAAAGATAGTGAGGGAGAGGGATCGACATTGTACGATAGCACTGTATATAAGGGTCCGACCTGAAGAAGATATGAATCAGCATCAACGTTAGAAAGTCGTAAGTGTATTATTATTCTTGTCTTGCTCCTTACTGGTTTACCTGTTTATATCTTTTCCGTTCCGCATCTTCTCCTCCACTACAGCGCAACAATCTCATCGTTTCACTGCCTGCAGATCCGCCATATCTCTATCACACTACATCAAGCATTTCTTTGCTTAGAAGCCCTCTTAGAAGGGACTGATATCCACACAAGAAACATCATGATGGCCAGAACTCCAATGCAGAAGTCAAAATAAAGGCATACACACCTATTAAAGCCTATCTCTATTTTTTGTTCGTATCTCCTTGGTGGATCACACTGGAGGCAAAGTCGACGATTACGTTCTTCGTGTCCCTTCCAATAATCACGCATTACTGGGTGGCCGGCAAATTTAACTCGGGGACGGATCTTCAGACAGCGGGGGCAGGCGAAGTGGTTTTCATTCCTTTTCTCAAAGGTTAGTATACATGACGATGAGAAGTAGCCAGGGGTTTTTTTTGCATAGATGCTTTACTTTATCCAATTCTCTGCGACGAAAACGTAGGATAGCTTCTGTTGCGAAGTCATAGGGCTTTGGACTTGCACAATAGACCGGAAATATTGACTTGTCTGTGACAAAACCACTAGAGAAGGATAGTCAAGGTACTCGATGACTTGAATCTGCAGCTCAGGCAGCAGAGTCGTAAGGCGGTCCATGGTGGGAATGCTGTCCTTCAGCTTGGGGTTTGAGGGATGATTAGACATCGCCGGCTATTCATTCCTTTTTATGCTCGTCGACCGCCTATACCCCGCGCCTAATGACCTAGTAGTTACTTCATGTCCCATAGCACTCTGTCAGTAATAGGTAATTTAGCGTAGAAAAAGAGTAAAAGCGCTTTTTGATTCTAGTGGAAAACTATTCAAAGTATTGCACCCTTGGGCCTTGACGTCACCCCCTGTTATATAAATTCAAAGAAGCCACAAAATACCGGTATCTCCATGTCAGGGGTATATGGAATTTTGTTCGCAATATATTCAGTGTACTCAATAGCCTCATTGTAGGATTTGGTAGATGAAATGTCCGAGCTGGTGGTACAATAAATCGTATAAATCAGTGATTTCAAATTGAGGCTGCTTACCGTAGGCCCGCAGCATGTTCCGCATTTCGAGCTTTACGTACCGGCTACCTGGTTTGTAGATAACTAGAATACAATAGCTTTGGCTTTATCTACATTCAGGGCCTCGCTTGACTATTTTTCTTACTTTCGGATCAATAGTCCATTATAAATCACCAGCACTCTTTTTCCGGGCTGTCAGATCTTCTGAAGCTCTGAAATGACCGAGATATCAACGTACAATTCTAGCAATACTTATGAGTCCGAATTTTCAAAAGATAGACGACAAGAGAAAATTGCCAAGAGAAAATGGTCTCTGGTCTCTTGAAGCGCTCGAATCTAGCTGCCGTAATCTTCCACCGATAATCCCCTTAGAAGGGAGTCTGGAACCACTCCGTTGTTTGTCGCAAGCCTTTCGGTGATGGTTCTGTGGAGAGCTACGTTTCGCGACGCACTGCCATTTTCTCCGACCAAAATATTCCATCTTTGTGCTAGTCTCTTTCTTGCTCCGGGCGATGAATCTAGATTCAATATTTTGAGCAAATCAACAACAGAATTTTGCCAGTCCATGTTTGGTTGTCCATATTCGGCGGCTTTGCTGGCCAATAGAACTTTCAAATTTTCTCTGTTCATTCTAGATTGGTCCCTTATTTGAGTTCCGTCTGAAGAGTGTGAGAAAATGCATTTGGTCAGGTAAGGAAGTGTGCGGTACTTACAGCTGATCGAATTGCTCCCATCTAAACATGCTAGGAGTTCCTTTGCTGCCGCCGCAGCGGTTGCTGCTGCATAACCCTGCCAAACGTCGTTCTTGTCGGCATTTGCCCAGTCACTGATTCATCTTATCACTGCAACTGGTAAGGTATTCATCATTCCAGCTGCTTCCATTTCAATCGCAATGGCCTTGTATTCACGGGCTAACTCGTCGCGTAGATCGGCGGACTTAATAACACTGTTCCCAGATAGAATACAGCCATAGTGGAATAAAGGCTCACGTTGCTCTCCAAATGACCCACAGAGGACATTGGCTGGTGCCACGAATTGTTGAGGGAAGTTTGTCCCTTTGAACCTCTCGAGGTTTAGCTTGAATCTTGTAGGCGTCTCCTGGGAAGCCCGGAAATTGGTCATTGCGGAGCGTATATGCCGATCGGGTGCATTCTGCCATTGCTTGAGAACGATCTTCTCCGGCTCGACTTTGACCATATCGTACCCTAAAACGCCGGAGTTGTTCTCAGTTGGAGTAGCGATCACCACATCACCTAGGCGCAGATCATGCCCATATCGAGGTATACCTGCACCTACACCAACGAGGAGGCCAGTCTTGACGTTAGGCAAGTCACGCTGGACCTCCGAGGCCATGTAGCCGGCAACACCAATTCCGATTTCTCCATCCGGGAAGAAAGCGATTGCAACGTTGGTCCTGCCCATTCGCCCAAACCTGTAGCATAGCTGTTGGCCTCTATTCGGAACAGGACTCACGTGGTGTTCGTCTAGCATGAGGAGGGCAGCGCTAGCCTCAAAATGTAAGGGAGCGAACCATACTACTGTATAGTCTTCCGCAGTTAGACAAAGGGACATATTCAGAGAATCCGCTGGAAAAATTCTATGGAGAGAAAAAGGAGCGATCGGTGAGCTAGCTAACTTGGAAGCAAGTATGACACGCTTATAACAATCGAGACTCACCATGAAAAGGGTGTTAGCGCTATTTTTTTGCTGTTATCAATTCATCTGCACAGCCCATTCGCTTGGAAATGATAGTACCCTGCCCGAGGCGTAGATGGTCTGCGTGTATATCTTCTTGCTGTGTTGGCGCGAGTAGCAGCGCCAAACGTTTGATAGACGGGAAACGAGCGCTATCTCAGCCGAAGGTATTGTACAGCCTTGTGGTCAAGCACAAGGCTGAAGTGACGTAGCCTTTCAACGCTTGCATTTTATACAATAACCTACTAGCTGATATCAAGACAGGGGTCTAGAGGGGGTGAACGTGTCATTATTTCCGCCTATAGGTCTCCCGGAGCCAGATAGGGGCCATTGCGCGCCAGCAAACAGCAGAAAGGCAACCCTCTGAGGCTCAACAGATCATGATATATATGAGGGAACATAAGAATTCTTGCCTGGCCCCTGAAGCCGCTTAGAAAGGCATATTATCCATATACTTCTTTCAGCTTGCTGGCCATAGACACAGCCTTCCAACCACAGGGACACTCTCCACGCTTACCTTACCATGGAGTCCAACTCAGCACGCAGCTCTAGATGCCTCCAGGCCATACGGAGCAGAAGTGGCACCAAAGCCAATGTCATTCTTCTGGTTGGCAGACTAGGCGCCGGGAAATCCACATTGACCGAGCTTATCACGGGAGCCGAGGGGCTGTCAAATGGCGGAATCCACTCATGTAGGTCTTCATTTTGAGCAAGTCAATAGAATCCCAAATTGACTCTCACAAGCGACCGATCTGTGTCAAATCTTCGATACGACTATCAACAAGGAAGAGTACTTTATCGTTGATACACCTGGCTTCGAGCCTAACAACAAAGGGGAAATATTCCTTCAAGTTACGGAGATGTTACAACAGCTACAACCAAACTCCATTTTCGGTATCTGGTACTTGGTCAATAACTATACCAGACAAGACGGGTTTGACAGAGAGATGGTAGCCTGGTTGACGGCTTTTTGCGGTCAGTCATTCTGCCCAAACGTGACAATCGTGACCACCTTTTGGATAGGGAATGGTGCTATGCTAAGGCATCAGAATGATAAACTCCAGCAGCGACTGAATGAGGAATGGGCCCAACTACGGTCATGGGGAGCTCAACACTATGCCTTTGGGAGGAATTATGTCGATGACGTTCCTCAGGAGAGTAGTATTTCTCTGTTCGAGCCAACTCAAAAAGAGGAGCTAGAGCAGCAAGCCAAAAGCATGGTTACACGTTACTGTCATAAAGAATCGACAATATACCCTCAGATACTTCGGGAGCTCGGCGAGCCACGACCATTGCACGGTACCAGTGCTGGCAGGATATTCCTCCCTCCAAGTCAACAGGCACCGAGAAGTGCTTCGGCCCAGGATACGGCTGCATCAAGTAGTGCCTCAGATGCTGAGCCACATGTACCACGACAAGAAAAGGAAGAACCTTCATGGTGGTCCTTCACCATAGAGGCATTGCGACCTGTATTCGTGAAAGGATCGAATCTGGCAGTGGATGCAGCTATAGGATATTTTACAAGGAGTTCCGTGGTTCATGGTGGCCCTGGAGGCTCCAATCTCGATCCACTTTCTTCACGTGATACAGCCGTGAAGTATGGTCGTTCCGGCGACTTCGATTCCCGAGCAGGATACTATAATTCATGGGGTATGAACTCCCAGTACGGGGAATTCAAAGGTACGGCAGAGCAAGGTGATGCTCTTCGCAGAGAGATGCACAAGAGATGGGGCTAATGATATGCAAACGTGTGATGGATCGATTTGACGCGGAATTTCAAGTTTTTATGTTTGATAATGTCCATAAAGGACTTTTTAGTGTACGAGATTACGTGCGTCGGTGGCTAGGCAGGAAAGGAGGATGATAGTAGTGTCAGGGGCAGATCTTCTATTCAACTGCTTGATTTGATTATACGCAAGAGCATTGTTTTGACCTTCCAAGGGCCTCCTTATTCGGGGCAGTTGACTCTATTTCCGGAAGGCGTCATCCTTAAAAATCAACAGGCCAGATCCCGGATTGATTTATCGTTCGTAGTCAACGCGCAGCGGGTATCAACACAGTTTCAATCAGAGGTCTCCCCTAGCGAGGCATATCATCAACTCTTCGCTAGCTTCGCGACCTCTTGCTACGCCCCTCTCATCAACAATACTGATCCCTCCCATTTCAACGGTATAGAAATAAACAAAGCCGGGCACCTACCTGTATGCGGGGGCGATTGCCGTATAAGCTCGTGCAGATGCGGAAACAAAGTTATTCATATCGTGAAATTCCCGGGCCTACATAGTAGATTCTTGACACAAGTTGCAAGATGACCTTGATTTTCACGGTGAGACAATTATATTAATTAAACACATTAGGAATCTCAGAAAACTATGTTCTTTCAAGCTATGCATAGATCTCTCAATCCTCTTCCTCGTCAGCAAACTCCCAAAACGTGACCTCACCCGACTCATTCCTCATAACCAAAACATTTTCTTTAGTTACAACCACATCATGCGGTCTGTACTGCAAAGGAAGGAGAACTTTTTCTGACCCATAAATAATCCAGCCGTTCTTCACCTGTATCTGCCGACTGGTTCTCGAGTCCCACTTTGGTAGAAACGATTTAACGTCAATTCGATTTTCACGTGTAATAACCACCTCATCGCCTTCAAATTTCAACATCTTTGATCCAACTACGCTCCACTTCAAGTTCAGGTCGTTGTGCTGGCCAAGCAGAGTTAGATTGTTTCCAACGTTTTCCCACAAGTAGAGGATTCTTCCATCGAGGTCTCGGGTCGCAACCAGCCTCTGGTCTGGGGACAGTGCAGCACTGACCCCCGGATACTCAAGAAGTACTGAGTTATCTTTCGCCAAATCGTACAAGAAAATGCGGGCCTTGTTGCGTTGCTTCCAAAAGGGGATGGGACAGTCGATTGCCACTTTTGTTCCGTTGGCTGACCAGTGAACCTTTATAGCTTCAAATTCCTCGCGGAGACCCGTATCTCGTTGAACTCGAAAATCTCCTTCAATTACATCCCATACTTCGAGGGTTGTTGCTTTGGAATCCCTATCTGTATGACCAATTGCCAGAAGCCTACCGTCAGGAGAGAATGACAGATAAGGATCTCCATTGTATCCGCGAGGAATGGCGGAAGCCACGTCGCCAGTGATTACATCCCGTACTGTGATGTAAAAATTATCGTCATCGTAATGAGCGCTTTCCGTTGAGAACCAAGCTTTTGCAAGAAGTCTGCCGTTTGAGCTGATTTCCTTTATCTGATTATCGACAAAATAGCCGTGAAAAAGGTCATCTAAATGCTGGTTGGTGTTCATTTCCTGTACTGCCGTCTGTATATTTGTCAAAATTGGACCTTTGTAGTCCCTGATCAGGACTTGCCCAAACATTTCAGCAAGGCCTTCTATATCTTTCCTGCTGACTACCCGCATAAGAGAGCCAGGTCTATTTTTCCAAAGATAGATATGGTTTGTGGATGCCGAGAGTACAAATTGATGATCATGGGACAAAATGAGCCTCCCGTCAGACTTCAGCGGAGCTGCAAGTTGTTCCGATCTCAAATCTGAAGATAGGTCCCAAACTCGAATTATCCCTTTCATATCAGCGGATATGAGAACTCGAATTTCTGAGTTGAACACAAAGCTCGGGTCATCCTTAATGCCTCTCAAACTCGTCAAACATTCGCCTGTTGCCGAGTCATAAAGCTTAGTGATGGGAGTGCGATCTGCCTGTGCCGTTGCGACAACAAATATCTTCCCGCTTGGCGAGAGTGTAACGCGAGCTTTCGAATCGGGCGTAGGGATCTTCACCAAGCGTTGGCCAGTCTCATAATCCCATCTCTGAAGCCCTGTGGAACGATGCCAGGTTGTTACAGCCTTTTCGCTTGGGGAGAAATGCATTATGGTGTCTGAGTCGAGGGACTGGCAGTCTTTCCAGTCTAGCGAATCATCAATTATCTTCAACAATGACGTCTTCGTCCTCCATTCCCATAGCTGAAGCAAAACACAATCCTCCAATAGTGTTTCTGTCAACAATTCACCAGTAGCGGAGAATGTCATATTGAGGCCCTTTACCTCCCCAATCCCTGAATTATGATTCAGCGATTGTATGAATTTGGACTCACTTGCATCCCAGAATGTTATGCTACCATTAGTTAGAAAAATTGCCAAGGTGGGTCCATCTGCAGACCATGAGATGGTTTTTACAGTGGTAGAAACATGAATCATTTTCAGTGTTCCCTGTGCTGCATAGGTCAAACCAATGGTCATTTTTTTGGGGTGTACCACTGCTAGGCACCCTCGAGATGAGAGTGAATCTCTCTGAGCCCGTCCCCACAATCCGCCATCGGAGGCATCTTTTTTCCCAAAGAGGATCGTTCTGAGCAACATCCCTGAAGCTATATCCCATACTCGGATACCCTCCAACCCCCCAGAGGATAGAATGTGCTTGTCACCAGGAAGAAACGCAATAAACTCAGGCCACCCACCGCAGTCAATCGTATATAGCAATGTTCCTGTAGTTATATTCCACAACTTAATCCTGTAGCGCTTCCAGTACCCGCACAAGACAGCAAGAGTCTTCCCATCCGAAGACATGGCTAGGCAATGGCTGGATTCTCTGTTATCGAGTTCTTGAAGTAGAGGATCCCATTTCTCCTTCACTTTAGGCAATCTGGAGAAGGTTTTTGGAATCAAACTCTGAAATGTCTTTCGGCAGATGCTCTGTTTCGGAGCGAAAATGAGTGCCGAACGATAAACCTGAAGGGGGGCATTTTCTATTTCCTTCTTGGATGCGAGCATGAAACGCTTCATGTCAGATACCATATCTTGATGTCCGGCTCTCCCATCGCGCTAGAATTGAGTGGAATAATATATAGTGATTAGCCAAATAAGTTAATAAAAGAATACGAATTATTTGATACCTACCGGTAGGGACGCAAAGTAACTTTCAAGCTGGATGGTGTTAACAATAGCTGTCGGTATCATTTGAAGAAGGCTCATGACCTCGAGCCAACACAGAAAATGCTTCTGGAAAAACTCATGTACGCAGTCATTATCAAGTAGCTTGATACCAGCTTGTTGGAGATGATGCGACCAATATTGAGAAGCATATCTGACGGAAACTGGAACATGGCGGTCCAGCAAAGATGAACCAATATCTTTGGCCAAAAAGGATGGGTCCTCAAGAGAACAAATGTCTTGCTTCAGAGTACTCGACAGCGGCTTTAAGCAACTCTCGAAAAGGGCCCTATGGGCCTTTCTTGGGTCAATGCAGAATTCATCGTAGAGACATCTCCTGTTGGGTTGGCCAACGAGAAAGTCGCGAAAAGACATGTGTAGCAATTGAATAGGTGATCCAAAACTGACCCCACAAGATATGACAGAGCTTAAACTGTTCAAAAGTCTTCGAGTTTTTGGTTCCTTTCCAGCCAAATCCAAGAGGTCTTTGAGGGTCGCGATCGTGAGAGGCTCTGCTAGTACAACAACAGCTCCGATCATTCGTTCAAAAAGCTCATAGAAATCTTTCTTCTCGCTCTTTATTTTTCTCGAGCTATACAGTATAGAGTATGTTAGGATTTGATTGTACATCTGATCCAAATTGTCCTGTGGTGAATCTACTTCTGAGCTGTAACCAGATATTTCTCGCATGCGTGCTTGCAAATCGTCGAAGTCGCAGTCTACCCCATCCAAAAAGCGGCATGCGGTGGCTGCATAAATGAACAAACCATCGCTTTTCTCAGCAAGAGTTCGGACAACCTTCCTTTCTTCATCTTGACTGAGCCAGCAGATAGATTTTGCTAGCGACTCAGAGTAGTTGACGGTGGCTTGGGATACAATTCGCTTAACCTGATGCTCCAAATAGAAGGTTATGTCGTCTTTCGGAAGATTAGCCCCTTCGGACATTACTGGGATTTTTCGAAGTTCAAAGTCGTGGACATTAGCTTCTTTATAAGAAACATAAAATTGAGACCGTAGTTCTGGCCTGCTGGTAAGGAATATTTTCAGTCGAATATTTTGCAACTTTTCAGCTGTGGTTATAAGCCTTAGGACGCCTCCAATATCATGGGCTGGTTCTCCAGCCCCCTTGGGGTCCTGAGACACAGACTCGTCAAGTGCATCTAGCACCAATACCAGTGTCACAGGTAGGAGAAGTTCCTTATCGAGTGTCAAAAGTGGCTCTGAAATCAATTTGCTCCATTGGTTATGCAAATTTTGATTGCCGATGGATTGGTTGTCCAGAATTGCTTGGCATATCTTGTCTCTAGAATCTGGGAATGAATATGCTAGCTTATTGGATATTGAAGGAAACAACTTCTCAACGGAGTTGCGCCCCGGCTTAGTTCGATCAAAGAAGAAACTGGCACCGAGACAGACGTTCACGGGAAGAGGGGGCCCGTTGGGGATAAGCGATTTGCCTTGCTGGCACGCAGCAGCAAAGGTACGAGAGATTGTAGATTTGCCGGTTCCTGCCATTCCTCTGAGCCAGAATACCTGAGAGTCATCCGGAGACTCAACCCAAGTCTGAATCTCACGAAGTATTTTCGTCTGGGTGCCCTCGAGGCATTATGGTTTGTTTTGATCAGCAAGGGACCCAAACGTTGCATCTTCGACCAGCGGAAGCAATTTGAGAAGCTCTATTTGTTTAGTCTCCTGTCATTATCACTGCACGTCAGTAGGGTCCTATTGCTCAGATGGCCATGGTTGTATCTACCTCAACATTTTCCTTTATCACGGAGAGTGAGTCCATTACAACCCGTTGTGAATTCTCCAGTTCCTTGAGGATCTTTTGGATATCATCTCCAGCGAATGTTGCCAAATACTGACTGATGCTCTCATCGAGACTCGTGATCGACTTTAGCATGCTGTGCCACTTATCGATCTCTGTCCAGTCATGTAAGAATCGCCTGAACCCGGCATGATCGAAGTGCGTGGCAAGAGACATGTGGTACTCAAGTATAAGAACGTACAGCTCAACCGTTTTGGATCTGATTAAATTAGCAAAATCATGACCCGAGTCGGCTACCGTGAAGCTGGAATTCGAGTATATTTTGGCCTGACTTTTCTCCAGGAATGCATACCGAACCATCAGGTCCGATACAGCTTGAAAACCGTTTATGGCGTCCTCGTCCTGATCAAATGATTCGGCCAACGGATACAGTAGAAACAAAACGCCTGCCCATGCTATGGAGACATGTGGCTCCGCACTCACTGCCGCGGTAATGATATCTTTCACGGACAGTATCCCCCCTACAACACGACGGACTTGCTTCTTGACTTCTATTTCTTTTCCTCCAATGCGTATCTTGCACCGTAACTTTTCGATCGCTTCAAAACGCCTTTTTACGCAAGTCTCGAGTCGAGGATCAATGTCAATATTACCTCTTTGGTTTTCATTGTTCGGGTCATCCAATTCCGCGTTCGACAGGAGGATCTTTTCATACTGGGCAAGTAGGTCAGGGTTCTTATTTTGGAGGTCCGAGTAAGCTTTCTTCCACAGCCCTTCGAGTCTTAAAGGGATAGGATTGGGAACGTTCGAAGGGCAAGCATGAGGGACTGAGATATCATTATTTTGCGATGATACCACCGATGCAGTACTTGTATCTTGAGAAACATCGAGACCGGAGTTTCTTGGAGGACGGAGAGTCGCCGTCCAGTCTTTCAGGCGCTTTCGGAAATGCATTTTTTTTCGACAGTGGCAGTCACTGAGACGAAAATGTTTGAGAAGGGCAAAAGCGAGGCAAAGATGGCTTCAAAGGCTGGACACCTTACCCCTCACCCTAGTTTGCGTTTGCTCGCTTAACAAGACTAGTAAGGTTTCCGTTCTCACCAGTAACTGCATGTGAGGCTGTGTGTTCCTGATGTGTCTCGATATCATTGGCAACGGTCCACACTAGCCTTGTCACTTATGCATGGTGCCGATGGGCATAGAACCTATGGCAGATGCTATATAGACAGCCAAACGCTGGCTAAGAAACGTGAAATTGCAAAACAAATCCAAGGTTCCATTGATGTTCCTAGATAAGTAGCACGAGATATCCCAAGTCAGGCATACCCCCTTTCAATATCCGAAGCCATACTGAACAAAGAGCGCCAACAGCACCTTAGACAGTAACGGCTCAACATCCATTCATATCCAATCAATCTGTATCTGCCGCATTCCCTCCAATTCTCTCTTGCCCTCTCTATACCATGGATCATTCATGCTGACAATGCCTCGGTGTTCCAAGTCATCCAAAAGCTCGAGAATGTAGATCTGAGAGTTATAGCTCGGATCCTGATTATCGATCTCTGCCCATTCTCCAGCATCGATGATATCATCGTACACATTCTGTGCATTCGGAATATCACACAGATTAACTCGTTTGATGATCCTTCTTTCATCATTTCTTGTCAAGAATCGTGCTTCGACTCGGTAATACGTTGGAGATCCGACGAGGTGGACCATAGGCTTTTCGGTCCAGGTTGGGGCGTCGATGTAAAGAATCCAGTGCTTGAGTTCGCCATCTCCAGGTACTATAATGACATACAGGTAACAGGTTGCCAGAATTGGTAGGTCATCTAAGTAGATGTAGGTCTCTTCGGGCTGGCCGTTCGAGAGGTCACTGTCCTCAGAGTCCTCAGAGTCCTCATAATGTTCGGACTCCTCGTTGTTCTCCATGATGGAGGTGGATGGGCTAGTTTAAAATGATGATGTGACAAGCTGATGAAGGACAGAAAGTAGACCAAAATGAAGCGTAGACATGTAGTGGAGTATGCCGACGGACGCAGGAAATATAGGATGGTTTGGTAGCAAGATCTGCAGATTGCAGGCAAGGCTAAGATGGATCAACCGAGCGTGGTCATCCAAGAGACAGATGCATCTCACAGATAGCGGGGTTAAATAGGCATCAGACTGAGAAAAATCCTAACTCATTTGGTTGTGGAACAATTGTCATACAGAGGATGGGATCATGTGACTGCATTCGGAAATACCAGGCTGAGATATCACTTCCTGAACTAACCATTCGCAATACTCCTCGACAGTCCTCTCATCATGACCTGGATGTACCACCTGTCACCCCAACTATCCAGACGGCCTTACTACAGTCGATCCCTGTTTCATTGTCTTCTCTGGCCCGTGCGAAACTACTCTCAATCCAGTCTCCCTCTCCTTGACCCGACCGAAAAGCTCGAGGAAGAAACCCTGCCATGGTACTCGCCCGAGAGATCCTATCCTGTCAGAATTGGCGAGGTCTTCCAATCGCGGTATAAAGTTGTTGGAAAACTGGGCTACGGGGGATACTCAACCATTTGGTTGTGCAGGGATCTATTGTTGGTCAAACTTTACCCCTATCCACAATTGATATGGGAAGTCTTACCTAGTTTAGTACGGGTAGGCAGCGCAGCACATATGTCACGCTGAAAGTCTTCGAGTGCGATTCATCAGAAGCTCGAAGAGAGATATCAGCCTGCAGTCATCTGAATTCCCTTAGTGTGCCAGATCATGCTGGCGCCAAGCTTATCCGGACAGCATTGGATAGCTTCCAGATCACATCCGCAAAAGGCACATTCGGATGTCTTGTCCATCCACCCCTTGGAATGAGTATACACGAATTTCGCACTCAACTCAGGGCCAAACCACTTTACTGAAAATATAGTCAAGTTAACCTTAATGCATCTCCTACTTGCTCTGGATTGTCTTCATACCGAGGCTGGAATTGTCCATACGGGTTTGGCATCCCTCGCGTATTCTCGAAGAAGGGCCCCTACTGAGCTGGTCTCTAGATATCCAGGAAAGGAATGTCATGATGGGAATAGAAGATACTTCTATCTTATCTCATTTCGAAGAAGAAGAGAAAGTCAATCCCAGCCCGCGCAAAATTGCCGGCGATCGGGAGATCTATGCATCCCGCAAACTCAGAAAAACCAAACAACATGGTCGTCCTACTCTATGTGACTTTGGTCAGGCTCGCTTTGGATCAAACTTCTACATTGGAGATATTCAGCCCTATATATATCGGGCACCTGAGGTGATATTGCGAATGCCTTGGAATGAAAAGGTGGATATCTGGAATGTCGGAGTTCTGGTATGCCTCTATCCCTCCTGACGATGATAATTTTGTTAGCTATTATGGTACTTGATCAGCTTCCATGCCTTCTACTTATTCAATTTGGGAACAGACATGGGATATCTTCCAAGAAGGACATCTGTTCTATGCCCGAGATCCCAACCGAAACCCTTCTGATGCTCATCATCTCGCTGAAATGATTGCTCTAATGGGACCACCGCCAAAGAAAATGGTGCAGAACAGTGACTATGCACCTAAGTTCTTCGACGGCGAGGGTATGTACTAAACCTGATTCTGCAGGACACATCACTGATAACGAAATAGGAAATTGGAAAGGAGCTGTCGAGATACCTTCGATATCTCTAGAACAGCTTGAGGGAAACTTGGAGGGAAAATCACAGCAACTATTCCTCCAGTTCCTACGGAAAATCCTCAAATGGAACGCAAAGGAGAGACAATCAGCAAGGGAGCTCTTGAGTGATTCATGGCTACAATCATCATAACTGCTTGATATGGATGTAGACATAGTCCTAGCGATATAACAATCTCTCTACTCACGCTGTCATGACACACTTATCAGAAGGATACTAATACCCCGTAACTACTTCTTGCTTTTCCCGCCGAACCGGGTCACAAGATTCTTCAGCAGAGTCAATGTCTCATATATGCATTCCTCACTTGTTGCGGCCACAAATCGCTTACGATCAAAGGACCCCAATTCGACGCGTTGACCCTGCGAATTGATAGAGAGGACTATGTTATCAGTTGAGATGGCTAGAAACCCGGTTTCTTCTTCATGTGTCGAGGTTTTGACGAATGAGGACAGCTCGTGATTGCCAAAGCCTTCTCCGGAACTTGCGATTGTGTCTTTCATATGTCAACGGGCATTTCGAGAATACCAAAGGGAGATAGGTTTGCAGCTCACCTTGCCAATTCGTGTCACCATCCCACTTTAAATCACGAATCACCTTCGTCGTATGATCGAAGTACAAGACATGAATGGATTCGTCATCTGCCTCATATGCAGTATGAACGAGAGGACGCTCGGAGGTCTTCGCCAACAAAGGAGGAAGCGCGCTACAGTTCCCGTCCTGGTCAATACGAAGACCTTGGAGGCAACCAGAAGGATCTTGATAGAAGATCAATTGATTATCTCCGTTGAAGCAACCACTGACCTTGCTTCTCGGATGAACAGCAGGAGTATCCTGAGTCACAAGTGTCACTTCATCCCATTCCTCCTCGGACTCGTCCCATTGGTAGCACTGCAGGACGTTTTCGGCGGAGGGGCAGAATATGCGGCGCTTAGTTCTATGGTCAATTTGCAATACTTTTATGTATGTTGTATAGTATTATAAGAGTTTCTTCAGATACTCACAACATCATCGCTCAGCAAATACTTCGCAGAAGGTGATTCCGCGACGTCCTCCGAGATGAAATATTGCCGGGTTACTTCATTGCCGTTCCAATGTCTCTCGACTAGGATTCCATCGTCAACTACGACGAAGTACATGGTGGATCCATCAAGAGATAAGGCTCCCGTGGGGATTGTGAGGAGGTAGGCGATGTCTTCGAGTGTGGTTTCCATCTTTTGGGATCTGTGAGAGATCTGATGATGAAATGGGCTGTTGAACAGTGCGTTAGGAATATAAGGCCAATGGGTAGAGGGCTTCTGGTAGATGAAAGATTGCTTCGATGAACTATTATGAGGGGATCGATTATTGATATCTTGTGGTTGGTGTATGCAAGTGCTGAAATGCGCCATGCAATGCAGGCGTAGTCACACTCATCGCGCAATCACCAACGAGTCAGTCGCTGTAACTAGTGATGCACAATGAGCTGAATGTAAAATACCGTATCAGCAGGGAATAATTATCTATGTATCTCATTCTTCAGCTGTGTGGGGATAAGCTGCATTAGCTCAGCTGTACAGCCTCGCCAGAGGTTGAGGGCAGGGATCAGGGTAGATGCATACACACCCGAAATTGGATCCTCGTCGGAGTGACCGAGATAGCAGTACTTTGCTATCAGCTACATACTATTCAACGAGTCAGTAACTCATAGTTAACTTGTCGACCGGTCATCAATATGGCTACTTACGTATATCTTGGACTATTATTACTCGCCACAAAGCGAGGTTCCTGAAACCCACGTCAGTTGTGCACATCTTACAGCCTAAACAGTCTTCATATGCCGCAAGACACCGACGGGCTCAACCCTTTAGTGTGGGACCCATCGTGGACCTCACTGCTACAGGATGAAGGTACTAGAGGGCTGAACCGCGCTCGTACCCAGGCCCTCGAGGACTGGGTAGTCAAACTTCGATTCACAAGAGACGGTAGGGTTGGAAACTGTATTTGATTAGATGGAAGGCTAACAGCACCACTCACCATATACAACAGGCGATATCAAGCTTGGAACAGGCTTCTACATCAATATCCCTACGGCGAAATCATACGTCATCTTGACAGCCGCGCACAACTTGGTCGATGCGAACAACAATCCGTCCCAGAACCTTTCTGTCGAGCGCCATGGAAAAGGTGCTATCGATGCGACTGGGCTTCAACGGCACGTATGTCCTGCATACAATCAATCTCGCAAAGGGCGGGATTCTGATAATGATTATGGAGTGATCATCGTGCCGGAGGAGATCCAGAACGTGGCGGACGGATTGAGACCACCTTCACAGTCTAGTGGAGCCACAGAGGGCAAAAGCAGACCGACTGAAAAGCGACAACTGGGGTTTGGCTTTTCATTGGCGCTCAGCGAAAGCAACTTCCATGGTGAACGACTGGAGCTCACTGGATATTACCCAGACAAGTCGGGTAAGAATAACATGTCGGAGGGAGTCAGATCAAGCAATGGGGAGTGTTTCAGGTCTGCCAAGAATAGCTTGGAATATGGGATTGATACAGAACCGGGCGTGAGTGGCTCACCGGTGTGGATGCCCTATCGTGGTCATGAAACAGTTATTGCTGTCCAGTAAGTATGGTGCATACATTGAACTGTCCCAGCAGCGATAGCAATAATTTGACCGACAACAGTAATAACGGACCGGACGCAAAGCGCAAGACAGGACGCAAAAAAGGAAGCATGGGAGCCCGGCTGAGCATACAAACCTTGCAGCAGGTCTTCAACTGGGTGGGTGTCCTTCACCGTTGCAAGGCTCTAAAGGCTATCGAGCAAAGGGGCGAGCCGGCAGAGCCATTGTATCTAAATTTTCTGTCCGAAGAAGAATACGCTTGGGTTCATTGGGGCCGAGAGGAATTGAACTCCGTATTCAATATCTTTCCGGCATATGCATCAACACCAACAAGAATTGCGGCCCCGCTGTATGTCTTTCAACATGTTGCATCGCCGGATTGGCCCGATGACAGGATGACGCAGCAGTGGGTCTTGTGGGATGTCAAGTCACGGGGTGTCAAGCTTACAGACAAGCTTCAGCCGCTCTGCTTCGCTGAATTAGAAAAAGGTAAAGCTGAGAGGAAAGAGATGACAGCAGATGTGTTCCATGTCGTGTTAAGGATGGGTGTGGGAAAAGGCAGCGAATTGTTGGCCTTGCGCATGACATCGGAGGGGATGTCAGAGTTGGATCGAGAAGAGGGGACTTTGGATGGCCCAGGGCTGACCTTTGAAAAATGGATGCACGGGAGACCTATTCGAGTAAGTGCTTCCCATGCTACTCGATTATTATGTTCGCTGATAGCTTAGTACGTTGCATTTTACTTAGAGTAGTAGAAGTAGTGGTTGTAATTCCATCTTTGCTATATACTGCATCAGACTTTCTCAACAGTCATTACCAACAGGCTCCTAGGATGACATCTATAACTAGCAGCTGCTCCTGCTTTCGCTCTTATTCCTCAACCATACACCGCTCTCCTCATCTCGCGGGTAAGGGAGCTTGCGTAGAAAAGACAACTTATAACGGAGTTGGATGCGATAGCCCTGACCAAGGAGCCATAAAACAAATAACCAATAATCACAGATGGGGTTCGCCATCTCCAGATATCGTATAAAATGCTCCCTTGCCACGACAGCTATGCTATCCAGCAGCAGAATGACCCCCGTCACAAATGGGATTAATTGACCGGGTGATCCAAGGTCGTTCAAGGGAGTCAAGTGATTCCAAACCAAGGTCGTTTCAATAGCCACAATTGAGAAAACCCAGTAGAGTCCCGCAACGTATATCAACCATCCCTTCCACATAATGAGCTCCTTAATTTGCTCTTCCTTGTCCGAGCTTAACGATTCACTTTCGCTGCTACCATCGGGTTTCCAGGCAATATGCAATACTTGGAACATCTTACTCACGCTGATCAGCGAGGTTGTCGCATCGATGACAAAATAGGCAAGGGCAAGGTATCGGAACCATCCCGTAAGAGACACGGGCGCAAAGAAGAAACCCAGATTAGGGGTTTCTAATCGCGGCAGCGTGTCCACAAGCGTCGCAAAAGTCCATAAGAGGGCGGCGCAAGTAGCTAATTCGGTGAGAATGAGAGTAAAAACGCCGATTGATTCGCCTTTGATAGTACGCGGGTTGATAAGGGTATATTTAGCGGGGAGCGACAGGCTCGTGAGATAAAATAAGACGATGATTGCTTCGCTTGGACTGAATTGGGCTTGAGCTGCGTAGCTGAACCACGAGGCTAAGATGGATACAGTAATGCTTCCAGAGGCTATCTTTAGCCCTGTTCCGTAGGTTTTGCGATCGCCGAACATGTAGAGGATCATGGCTAGGGCTTGAAGGTAGAACCCGAGTCGTACTCCAAGGCCGTAGAGGTCCTCGGCCGCATCGGAGTTGCCGATCTCCTCTGATCGGGGGATAAAGGTTGAGTTCATGGTGGGGGTGATCATTCTTTTAGGGGAGGTATTGAGTAGAATGTGATAGATGGACAATCAGCAATGGGGTATGATGATGATAACCCTGCGAGAAGCGTTTGAGAAATCAATTTATTTTAATCCCTGAGCAAATGTTACAAATGTTACAATGCACCACGGTGTCTGGGTATCAGGAGAAACTGTTAGAGAACAGCAAGAGGAAAAGAGCACACGGATGCATATGCAGGAAAGGATCCATGTTATGATGGGCAGGGACTCCAACCACTTCGTCGTGCTCATACCTCTTAGGTATTCAATGGTATGCTCAAATGCAAGAACGGTGCCCAGCACTATTGGTGGAGGAACCGAGCTGCCAGAAGTGAGGCAAACGCATATGGTCGGTAGAATATGGCCCAGTAAGGCAGGGACAGGAGTGTTTCAATCAAGTGGTTGGTTTGATTGGTAGGAGGTGGTACCCGGTAAGCACTCCGTAGGGGCTGTCAAAACTGTGCGCCACTAGATCTTTGGAGAGCTGAGGAACCAGAAACATGAAGGCGTCTTGATGTTTGTCAATTGCCCGAGTGGGTCTGAAGCTTCGAATCGGGGAAAGAAGAACACCGCAAGGCGCCGGGGATCGGGGATTAGTTACCGGACTCAGCATCGAGAGGTCCAATGTATTCATCCTGCAGAAGCCATTAGCTTGAAACGGAGTTGATGGCATCCGTGCATTGCTTGAGGGGCTCTGGAGCGTTATCCGCGGAGAAACTCCTCGCCAACCGAAGTGACGTATACTAAGCTAAGCCCTTATAATATCGCAGTAGCAGGGGTACTTCGTCGGGCTTCAGTTCTAGTCGGCTCTCGTTTGTCAAGTCGTTTACGGGTACAGGAGTCTAGTCTTGCTAATCAGTACTAGAATGCAAGTCCAAAGGAAGAAGTGACGGCTAGTGACATCTGCTCAGGTAGCAGCGCTGCATCACATTGCAGCAACACATTGCATCCATCTTATCAGTAGCCACTCATGTCGGGCATCGTCAAGATCGGTTGCCACTAGGCTCACAAGGCAACTAGATACCAAAATAGTTATCTGCCTCGGCAGTATTCGTCATTACAACATCTAACGTCCTTCCGATGAGCCGCAATTGCTTACTCCCTCTGTTTGCCTCAGCCTCATGGATCAGGTATCCAGCTCAGCTGCTTTGGTGTCGCCGATGTTATTACCTGAGTGGGCCTTTGGGCTTCGAGTGGGCCTAAAAGATTGAATTTTGTCCAAGAAAAATACAAAAGTTATCGTGAACGCCGCTGTCTAGCCTGCCGCGGTGACGTATTCGAGCATGGATGTGTGCTCTCTGACAGACTTTCTGCCCTGCCCAAATGGAGTAACTGCAAGCTAGTATCGGATGGCAGCATGCATGCAGGTCATATACAGGAGGGCGGTCATTTCGCTTCAACATTTTGGCACGGGTAAATACAGATGCTTTTCTGCCTCTTGACTCCAATTTCAAGTAGATGATCTTTCTGATGTGGCTGTGCGAGGCAGTGACCGGCCAAGGCGTAGACAGAGCAAGGCTGAAGAATCTGAAACAAGAAGCTGATTGTCGATTGCAGATGATTGTCTGGTGACTCACAGCATGGCATTCGTGAAGATGCCCGATGAGAAAGCATCGCATACAGAGGTAATGTTGACCTGATGCAGCACTGTTCCAGTTACCAGAGTTTGTTCGAGCCCAACCCATTTCATAATGAGTAGCATAGCCAGCAGCGTCTATTTCAACGAACAACTCAACCTACAATATCCAACCCCACGAACCTCTCTTCACCATGACAAGCATCTACGAACTTGCCAAAGCCGGCAAGTTGGAGGAGCTCAAGAACCAGCTGCAAGAAGGGAACAACGATCCCAACGATCCCAACTATCCCAACGACTACAACGACGCCGACAAGAAGACCGCTTTGGGTGTCGCCGTGTTCAACGGTGACATCCCAACAGCTCAACTGCTCTTGAACCACGGCGCCGATCCAGATGGGCTTGAGCAAGGTCGGCCTCCTCTATGGATAGCCTGCAACCACAGAAACGACAAAGCCAATAGCTACGAGCGCCTGATTCAGATTCTTCTCAGCAAGAACGCGAACCCAAGGATTTCCTCGAAAGTCGCATCCGACAAAGGGTCCACTCCATTAGTTCAGGCTGTAAAGACTCACAAGTCTCCTCGAGTCATCAGCGCTCTTGTGGACAATGGAGCAGACCCGACGGAGAAAGTCAATGACAAGTCCGCTGAGGACCTGGCGCAAGGCCGACCGCACATTTTGAACGCTATGAGGCCGTATTGGACCAGGTTTCAGACCCGCGCAATTGAAGTGGCCAAAGTCATTAGTTTCGTTATGGCGGTTATGTTCTGGACAAACAGGAATCTCATGGCAGTTGCTACTGCTGGAGCAGTGACGGGGGCTACCATGGTATGCAAAGATGCCATTTTCAGCCGATTTAGGTTGTCTGGTAAAGTCGAAGAGAGATACAAGAAGGTAAGGCAAACTCTCCTGGCCTATGTGGATATGCTGCTGATACTTCTCAAATAATGATAGTACTTCAATGAGACGGCCACTTTCCAGGACGATAGAGAGAAAGAGAGAGATGAGTTCAAGAAAAAGCTGGGTGATATCGTGAAGAAACATAACCTGGAAAAGTTCTTTCCCAGAGATAGTCCGTTCATCGAGACTGTTGTAGAGAAAGCTGTGGACCTGGACCGTGCCCCAGGCAATCTTGTAAATGTCAAGGATCTTGCCCATCTAGCTTTCTATCAGCCTGTGCTCTACTGCGGTAAGTTTATTTCACACCCTTCCCGTTTATTATACTCACAACTAGCAGACGACAGCGGCTCCATGAAACGAGAGAATCGAAGTAAACACCTTGATGGGCTTTCCCAGCGAATCACCAGCATCACCACTCGTGTCGTACCAGACGATGAGGGTATCGAATTGCGGTTCATCAATCAGGCTACAACGGCAGCGATGTCAAAACCGACATCGGAAGAGGTATCTCAGATTATCCAGCAGACTCCTTTCCTCGGGTGGACAGAGATTGGTCTCAACCTCAGGAAGAAGGTTCTCGAGGATATTGTGTATAAGCCTCTGAGAGAGAACAACTTGAAACGCCCCGTACTAGTCTCCATCATCACAGACGGTCACCCTCAAGGGAATAGAAAGTCACGCGAAAGGCGCTCTACTTTGAAGGAGGCTATTCTAGAGTGTGGCAAAGTGCTGGAAAAGTATGGGTATAAACGAGACGGTGAGTTACTCTCACACATCATTTTGTATCCATTATTGACCAAGATAGTTGTTCGATTCCAAATTAGCCAGATTGGCAACGACCGGGAGGCAGAAGGCTTCTTGAACGATCTGAGAGATGATTCGGAGCTCGATGATGTTCTATACATAACAAGCGGTAGGTCAATGCCAAGAAATTATGAGCAGCCTAATACTTACTTCATGTTGCAGAGAGGCTGGATGCACAGTTCCAAGAATACCGAGAGCATGAGGACAAACTTGAACAATGGGTATGTACATGATCCAGCCCAAACGGTTATAGATGACAAGACTCTAACCTAGCTCTGTAGCTCCTGGAATTGCTCCTGGCCCCGCTCCTATATGCTCAGGCAGATTAGAATGGAATCGATGACTTTCTTGCTGAAAGTGACTTCAGTTATCGGATATGCGCTTCTTTCCTCACATCATAGGTGGCCTCAACTACGCCTCGATTGAGTCGGTAGAAAGGGCACACATAAGATCTACGGAAGTGCAGGTGAGAGGCAGGAAGTGGCTTGAGGACGAAATGACTGGCAGGCAACTGGCTGGTCCGTTGAATTGCTCATCTACATTTGTATCTGGCTCGATCGTGTGATTTTCTACAACTTCGACTCTCCTTATGTACACGTGGCTGTACGCTGTTTGGTGCAATTTATATAGCTGCGATTTAATTGAGTGTTTCGATTGACGGTATACAATGTCATATTCTACCGACAGTGTCTTGATCCTTAATGATGAAAGGGCCTTTATCATGTGTTGTCTATGTCATAAATGCCCATGGTTCGGTTGCAAATTGCCATAGACTATATTCTCGGCACATTATGGTAATAAGCTAAATCGGATTCCAACACCCTACTGAAGCGCGTACCTCTCCCTTCGGTCTCTGTGCGGAAGGAATTGGTGGGTTGTCTCAGTTGGCGGTTTCAAGAAGCTTCCTTTCAACTATATGGCATGATAAAAGCGAAATGATAGAAAGTAGGCCTGCTTGGATTGGCTAAGGCTTCGATACCGGGTAATATATATGGAGTATGGGCAGAGACAGATCGCCAGACACGATGTACGCACAATATGATATTTGGCAACATGTGGCGAGCTGAAATGGTTGCAAGAAAGCGCCAACCGATCTGCTTATGGTTTAGCGCTCACCATCTGTTCACAATCTGCACTTCGGACAACCACTCAGAGAGGGTTTGTCGTTGGATCGACAGCCATTTAGTCACCGCATGCAGTAGCGAACGAACTAAGATAAGGCCCCAAGGCGTCAGCTGCTGTAGACGGCTCTGCGCCGTGTCCAATAATAACTGGCTAACAATTGTCACACAATGCAACCTCTCAATCAAGTGACCTGATCAAATAGTGTGATTATAAGTAAGGGCAATGGTCCCTTCGGGACTTTTTGTGGGTGCAGTGCCCCATAGTCCAAGAGCGGATTGACCTTCTCTCCTCACCCATCATGAAAAGAGTGGCCATCGTTGGAGCTGGGCCCTGTGGCTTAGTAGCATTGAAAGAGATGCTGCAAGCAGGTCTCGACGCAACCATATATGAAAGTTCCAATCAGCTGGGTGGTCTGTTCGCCACAGCAATGGCTTATCCGAACCTCCACCTCACGATCTCCAACTGGGCGATGGCTTTCTCGGACTTTCCGGATCCATCTCGCATGCGATATTCCACGGCCGGGGATTATTTGCTATATCTGCAAGATTATGCTCGCCATTTCGATCTCGAACGTCATATCAGGTATCGCTCGGAAGTTTGTAAGGCCACTCGCGGAGACGATAAACAATGGAATCTGTCGATCAAGCAGACAAGAGGCGATGAGAACGATGAATCCATCATTGAATTGCAGGCAGATGCCCTTATTGTTGCAACAGGTGGTAGCCAAGTTCCCAATGATGTACCTTCACAGCTGGCGGGATTCGAGGGCAAGATTATCCATTCCAACGCGTACGACGAATATTTCATGCGGGAAGTCGCGGAAAAGAAGCTTAGGGTCCTGATCGTAGGAGGCGGCGAAAGCGGTGCCGATATCTCAGCAGACCTGTGTGAATTATCACCTAATCTGACAGTGTGGTTGCGACGTCCACCCTGTGTGGGGATTCGCTACCTTAACAGGCTTGATGAGATGCAACAAATGAGAGCCAACCAAACCGTGGACTTCCCGGTCAGCATCTTCCTTGAAGCCATCACTACAAATCGCCTGGGTGCAGCACAAAACGTTTATCTTTATAGCTTGTTCCGTCGTGCCGTCTTCTATAATGGCCTAATCATGTCCACAAGAGAGCGCTGGTTTTTGGAAAGGTTGGCAACGGCGTTCCTCCGCAGTGATCAATCCACAGTTATCACAAAAAGTTCGCGAATGTGTCAGGCATTAGACAAAGAGAAGTTAGAGGCCTTAATAACCCCGTTTGTCTCTGTTAGTGGGCGGACCTGTGAATTTAGCCTACCAGATGGGACAAGGCAACGGCGCGAGTTTGATGCCATCTTGCTTTGTCATGGCTTCCGATTGGAGTTTCCTTGGCTTCAGCTCCCTGACGGTATTCCCTTCTCGCCTAACCCACGATCATGGTTCCTACATTGCTTCCCCGAGGGGCTGGGCGACTGTCTTTTCTTTTTGGGCTACGCACGGCCTGGCCAGGGAGGCATTCCTCCTGCTGCCGAGATGCTGAGCCGATATATCGCACTGTTGCTGCGTGACGAACGACAGCTTCCGACGGATTATGCAGAACAAGCACAGAAGGATGAGGCAGCCGAGCGCGAGTATTACTATATCAGTCCTGAAGTTAAGTCGTTGGTTGATTATAATGCTTTTATGGAAAGTGTGGCACGAAGGATAGGGTGTGAGACCCGAATGCCGCTTTCCTGCGTGATCTTTTTCAATCTTCATATCCTAACAGTTGCTATTATGGCCCTTCGCTGGTTCTCGAAAACATTGATCCCATTCAGTATTTCGACTTTGCTGATGCTGTGGGTTGGAACAGCCATCGGGCTATGCATGCTTCATGATGGACTCATCCTCAAGTGGTGGCTGTATCCCCACTGGGGCGTATGGTACCGCTACCGTGGCCCAGGTGCCAATCCTGCCCTACTTACTGCGCTTCTGACTCGGCTGAGCCTGCGGAAATCGATTGCGATGAGCCCAATATACATTACCTACCTCGTATGGTTCGTCTTATCGACCTATATTCAGCGCCTGCTCTCGATATCCCTGTTTGTGCCCAGTGCGGTACTATCTGCATTGGGTGTGCGTTTCCCTGAGGGGTGGGGAGGCCTGCTACGCCCAAAGCTTTTCGTTTTGCATGGCTGCGAATGGCGTTTCTCTGACCTCTTCCTTCCATAACTTGCAACTATTCCTATGCCAATATCAGCTGATGTCAACAACGGACCCAATCACACTTTACATACCTTGGCGTTATTAGCAAGATTATCTGATGGGGAAACTCGGCTATTGGATCTGCTTGCTTTTGGGAAAGGCTTCATGATTTGATCTTTGGGTGTTTGCTCCAAACTGTTCAGTATCCGTGGTAAATCCAACTATATGTTATTTGGGTGCTGCCTCGCATAAGACAGTATATTGTTGTATCTTAAGTTAGACTTGTATACTGCGGCTGTCTTCTAGCTAAAACGTTACTCTGTGCTCGAAGGTGTGTAGTATTAATGCCATACTTGGGTCTAGAGGCTACTGGCGGCCACTATTTGGAAATACTGAAGTCATAGTAATCATTGAGTGGCTAAGCAGGCCTGCTTGAGAAGACTGACTTCGTACCAGATAAAGAGTATATGCTTAGAGACGCGTCTGTGGTGGTGTTGTACTGGATGGGATGTTGATGTGAATGACATGATCGAGTGGGGTAAAGCAGAGGCTCTCTGGCGGCAGTCCAAGGCAAACAACAACACTGGCCTCAGGCCACGTAGTACACGCAATGCACTACACGGAGATACTTCCGACTCGTTGGCCTTTCGTAATTATCACATTCGTCTATGTGGCTAAGTACTTGACAGGAGCTTTCAACGGCACATTGAATGTCACAGGCTGTGGATGACACCACATATCTGTGATCCAGTGCCAGATAATAGGAGACCAGAATCAGAGACCTTATTCTCTTATGTCCTTGACCGTTAGATTTTCCAGCAAGCTCCGCACAATTCAGACTGCATTTCCCCGAATCAATCCTCGAAAGCCATCATGTAAAAACGCCTGGTCCAGAAATAAAGAAAAGTAGAGGACGGAGCTTGCTAAAAACCCGTACATGAAAATCCGTCAATATGCCTCTTTCTGAGCACCTTTCCAATGTGCGCGTATCTTATCGGGAAGAGTTATTGGTATATGTGTCTTCATTTGCCTGGTATAGCGCCCGATTCCGTCTATCGTAGTCCCAGGTCCGTCATTTCCACGCTGTCCGCAGAGCCCATCCAGAGGATGTTGTTACACCTATCAGCGTATTGCGTTAGCAAATGTCCTTCCAATATGCGTCCAAGTGTATCTCCGAAGAGGGGTAACAGATGCGCAGATCCCAGCACTGGGATCAGGAAACCCCAGCCCCCGAGATAGCAGGCGACCGAATAAACGCACCTAATCAGGACCAGACCCAATGTTCCCGTGTTCTTTCCATCAATGAACTCTTCCGTATCACGGAGCAGCACGTTCATGTACGAATCGATGCTCTCAAGCTTGCCCTTGTATTCCGTTTGGCCCCACTTCAGACGGATGATGAGCTCGGTACCGACTCTGCGATTTGAATTAGAGGATGTTTTTCAATAGAATTGGAAGTCATAGGATGGGATTGCGGCGGGGCGATCAAGCGACAAGGGACCGGGTGCGTACCTAGCCTGGAGGAAAGGCCGGGGGTTGACAGGGTTGAACTAGATTCGCAGAGTCAGTTTACTCCTTTAGTAATACAAGTATACGCCTGAAGATGAAGCTTGAGTCAATGGAGTAGGGATAGAAGAGTACGAACACTCATGGTTGGTGGTCTGAAATCAATGCCAGCTGCTCAGCAGGAGTTTGCAAAATATGGATGCCGATGGGAACGGACGTGCCAAAGGAAACGGGTATTGGTAGGAATAGAAAATGACCGTCTCCACGTCCAGGTGAGATTGAGTTGGTCGCGTGCTGTAAAAGAGCTGGGCAGTCTATCGGAGATCGCAGAGCCAACTTGACGGAGCTGATGCCGTCCGCGAAAATGTGATGCCGCCAGACGCGGGTATCACCCAATCACAAGCTGCACAAAGACACCGCCTTGTGAGTACTGCAGTATCGCTCCGCATTTCATCAGCTTCAATGTGCACCCACCGCGCCAGTTACTCTCTTTCTCTCCCTGGAGTTGATATTTCGCTGTATATAGCAATCTCCAGGCCTGAAACCTTGCTCAAATTATGTGGTCTGAATAGGCATAGCTCTCCATCCCCATCATAGTTCTGTACAGCCGTACACAGCATCAAAGAAACCTTAGGCTCTATCGTCGCTTACACAGGCTAAACTACACTCCATTTCTCATTAAATGATAATACAAGAACCACTTGTGATTTCCGTCCCTTATGCCCTTCCGACCTGAAAGTTGATCTCCTTGATCGAAACCTCCTCTCCCGCCTTCTCATCGTAATCATACCACTCTTCCTCTGACAAATCAATGCCGGTGAAAGGAGTAGAAGACTCAGCTCCCTTCGCTTCCCACTCACCCTGATAAGTTGTTAGCTGCTGCTATCCCGTGGTAACCCAACAAAGAGCACTGTAAAGGACCACAAAAGACTCAAAAGAAGGAGAAAGAAAAAGGAAAGGACGATTTAACCACTTACATCAGCCTTAAACTCGGTAAATTCCAATCCTCTGCAGTCAATCTCAATCACCTTCTTCGCAGTGCGCTTCTCATCCGCCTCGTAGACGTTGGGGCCGGCAGTGATAGAGGCAGAGTGGGTTTTCTAGTACCAATCAATATTAATTTACACATCATCCCGATGTTTCAGTATTCTCAGTTGCGAGAATGAAGTTAGAAAGGGGAAGTCAACCCACCTGGCACAGCTTGCATTTCCAGACAAAGTTCGCCTCGCCCCTACTACCGGGGATTTCATGTTGTTCCTGGATACAGAGTAAGTTTCCCGTTCAGAGAATTTATAGGATGGGGGAGATGAAGCGGACTTACGAAGCGGTTGAAGCTGACCCAGTTGGGGTGGGTTTCACGACAAGAGGTGCATTGCACTTTGAAAGTGAAGTAGTAGGGCTCTTCCTCGGTGTCCTTGGGACGGAGGTCGGTGACGCTATTGGAGGTGAAGATATGTGAGTTGGAGTTGGTTTGAGATGAGGTGCGGGGAAGGATCTCTGCGGAGGGGAAACATCAAATGACCTTTGGGGGTTTTGACTGAAGGGATAGATAGGTGAAAGGGCCAGTTAGTAATATAGGAACAAGACATACCCGCTGAGTTCGGCAGACAGGAGGAGGGAAAGCATCTTGGCTGTGTTTGTTGCTTGAGCGCGAGGGTGTTGATATGGAGGAAGTTCTTCAGTGCGGGGCCGTGATGTCGGGTTTCGGAAGCACACATAAAGACTCTACCGCCCTCCCGCCTGCTGCCCTTTTCACTTCAGTGTCGCATTCGTGTGTTTGTTAATATTGTCAACGTTAACGTGAACCATGTTTATTCATTCTGGTTATTCTGAGCTATTCCGCGGGTCATGCAGCCAGAGACCAATCTTAGCAACACTATGTGATTTGTTTTCCCCATGTTATAAGCAATTATATCGAAATATCAGACCCATAGTATCGAGATCATGAGACTTAAATACCAACATATTGGCAGCCTTTACTCTCCACACTTATCAGACATATTGTAACTCCCACTAATACTAGCCATCAGATTTGGCTCTACATCAGAGTACGTAGCCATTTTTTGCACTGTATAATTAGTCGCCCCAAATCCCAACCATAGGATGCACTATATTCATAGGAGACTCCCTTACTGTAAGCGAAACGTATGTTGTGCACTCCACTTACACCAGTGAAATATTTCATAGGTACTAAACTTCGCTGAGATCTCTGAGTCACAGTCCTACTGAGAGTGCATCTAAAGCCTGACACACCAGCTTCCGGACTGTGCGCTTTCACAATTGCTTCACGTGGGGGAATGCACGTTAATAAGAATACCATGTATCGTGTGCCGCTCAGAGCCCTGACACGTTCCGAGACTTGAAATCCTGTGGAGGCATTCTAGAATGTGAGACAAGTAACGAGAGGGTTTCCAGAGGCAGTCGGGATCAAATTCAGCTTTTGACGTCGGCATGCCGACTGGTGACGATAGGTCGGTAACTACTATAAATCCATACCGGTAAGGGTTGCTGTGGTTACAGCAGTGATTGTGAATTCAAGAAATAGTTACAACGATTTTAGGTTACTGGATATCTAGTCATTCTATGGGTGGAACATCTCCTGAGTCTGGTGTGGTGTGTTATGGGTATGGCCTCGCATACGGGTTGGCCTCTAGAAGCGCGTAGTGGGTAAGGATCTTTGAATAGCGTCGTGTTCATCATACCAGCAACTTAGTTAGCTACAAGTGTCTCCTTATATGATTATTGCATGTGTGGTACTTTCTATAACTGTTTCTAGCACAGTGTACCTAGCTTAATCTCTCTGTTTGGTGTTCGGTGAATCTGGACCAATAACACTGGATGAATGCCCGTAGCAACAATAACATAATTCAATCAAGCCTATTGAGAAAGTCCTATTGTTCAATATCCTATTGTTCAATAGTTATAGAATAACCTATTTTGGCTTAGTCTAGGAACACATGTTAGGTCAATGTGCTCTATTGTTGAGAACAATAGCATTATTCACTAGATGATTTCCTCTCTGAGATCAATATTGCCCTGTATAAATGAAAACCCTCATTCTGTAGGCTTGATACTGGTATAATTTCATTCTTACGGCATTCAATGGGGCTAAAAGGCTCACAATAGAACAATAGGATTGGTAACAGTGCCCTGCCTACCTGACCGTCAGGACTATACCCTCCAACAATTTCGGATTATTGTCTATCCAAAAGCTCCAATCATCTTTGCATACCTCAGTTCCTTCGTTGTCTGTCAGACTTCGTCTATTCAAGCTTCATCATACTCGATCGGTTAACTAGAACGCCTGGACTTCACGATGGAGAGTAATAACGAAAGCAGCGAGACTTGGGAAGTTCCCATCATGCTCAGTCCGGAGTAAGATATCCTTCTGTTTCTTCCATTCAACAATGCTAACTGCAATGGAGGAACCTCAGCTTTGAGGAAATCGCTAGAATCAATCCCTTCTACGACAAGATCATGGATATGTGGAACAAATCAGCTCAGGCCGCAAGTGAAATGATCATCTCCTCAGGAGGCTCGTCGAGTCAGTCCTCTCCGTCATCTCCGTCGACACATTCCGGAAATGAACAGTCTTGTGTTCATCGAGAAGCATCTGCATCTCTGCTGAGAGAATGCCAGTGCTATGCCGAACGTCATGTACCCAAGCAGGCATGCACCTTGCTCCAGGTTGGTAGAGAGCATAAGCCTTCTTATCGGACTCACGACGGGGTTCTTACTGAACAAACTGCTGTCGTCGAACATTTTGATCGCTCCAGAAACGCATTTCTCAACTCGGTCCATCCTATCGAGCATTATAATCATAATCAGGTAGATACTTCTTGTGTGGAACCTGCCTTAATGCCAACCAAAACCACGCACAAGAAGCTTTTCGGTGAACATGGCTGGCTCGGCTGCACTGCCGACATGAACGATATTTCGAGCAACGCTCATAGATTCAAGGGTTTGAGAGGACTGGGCAGAAAGGTCATCAAACAAGTGGAAGAACTTGTAAGTGCTTTCATTTTTTCACTCCATAGCATATATATGCTAATGTTGGTTTCAGGCAGAAGATATGGCCAGGGCGCATCCAAACCCTATCATCCATGCTAGCCTTCGCCCAAGACTTGTCCCCGAATCAACCATTCCCATCTCACTAGATCCTCCGACCCAAGCAAAGCTGTACTCAGAAATGGAGGTCATGCTGTGCGTCAGCACAAACAAGTTCCTTCTCGGACAATACAATGAGGGCCGTCTGTCTGAAGAGTCCATTCGAAAGGTCACTAACTATTGGGGATCGAAAAACCGTCCTCAGGTTGTTGAGTTCCAGTTCGACCAGGCCACCCAGCGCCGGTTGGTCCTGGCGAATATCCGGACACTTCGTTTCAGTGGCGAATGCTCAACCAACGCAGTTCTCCTGAAGTCGAACTTGAATAATTGGAAGGCACTTAGCAAGGAGATGGGTGTCCGCACCTTCTGTTTCCCTGATAGCGCTGTCCGCAAGCACATGCATGACATCCATAAACTGTTGGACATGCTGGACGCGCCTCTTACCACATATCTCACATTTGAAGAGCTTCAGATGAGCATACTGTCTTTGATGAAGTCCCATCTGGAAAAGCTCTGCCAAGTTGATGGTAGTCATGAGAAGCTGCGTCACCCAGGTCGAAAGTACGATGGGCATCATTTGATGGCGCATTGAGCAATTCGATGTACCTCATTCTTTCATTTTCTTTATTTCGGTTTTCTTTCCTTCCTGCTATCTGTTTCATATTCCAGCTCGGCACAACAAGCAATAGTACATGCTAGGAGCGGTGACGAGTAATTAGCGGCTTAGCACGCGTTTATCAAGAGCTGTATCTATTATCTAGATAGAAATCCATTCCAGGACATAATACATGCAAAGAGACTGATCTCAGACTCTCATAGAGGATTAGTGAGCGTAGCGAGGTACTTGACTCCACAATCGGGATTCTGACAGATTGACTTGGCGGGCGCTTTCCTGCAGACACAACTCACCGTGCAGCCCGTGGACCAATCGCCACGTATGCATCACCACATCGCCCCGAAGCCTTTAAAGTACAGAAATGAGGCACGAGGAGACCTGAGACCAGCTAAACCGCCTAAAACCCCTCCCGGGCAATATATCACCAATCATTTGAACCCACTTACGAGTGCCCTGACTCTATTTGATACAACAGTCGATCACACCTCACCTTGCCAGATCATCCGGGTAATGGCTCATAAACTTCCGAGAAGGTCCGTAAAAGTTCTTGAGAATGTTCAACTATAACAAGAAACGGGTATTATTAAGTAGTCCTCTTGGAGCGATCGATAACAACTCGCACAGCTCAACTATCGTGTCTGGCTGTAAAAATAAAATGAGTTTCAAACCTCAGCTTGATATGTCAGGCGCAGTTTACTGGAATGTAGAGGTTTGTTGGCAGCACCTAATTAGCTACGTGTCGAGCGGTCTTCCTTGCATTGCTACCATGCTCCCAGTAGTCTCGAGAGCTTTCCGCCAACGCTAGGAGCGCTCCAGCACCCGTATGGCTTATTCTTGCGGTCTACTCCATAGTAGAGAGAGATAAGATAGTAGCTAAACAAGATCCACACGGACAGTTAGCCGCAATAACTCCGTGATTTTTTGGCTCCGCTTGGTGCGACATCCTCACCGGTTTTACTTGAGCAAATCGAGCGACCTGCAGATCAAGAAAGAATTTCCATAGAAACGAAGAGGGATAATCCTTCGTGGCTGGTGCTGTCTGAGTAATGGTTGAAATACTAGTAGACTAAGCAGTAGTGGAAGAGTGGTTTGGCTGCCAATCGAGATCCGCGATCGACTGGCGGCTTTCACGTGGGCCGACGTCATGGGGTCCTTTGCGGATTCACGAGGAATCACTTTTCTCCTGCAGCCAACTTTTCTGTCCCAAATCCATCTCCAGCTGGCTGGCTGGCTACTGGAGCATCGCATGTCTTTTCGGTGCATCTCCCTCGATTATGAATCATATTCTCGAAGCTGGTATCGGGCTTTTTCGAAGCTCTCGCTGATACCTGGCCTCCCTTGCTGACCTACAATCCAGCGCGCGCTGGACGTCCCCAACACAGAACAGCGTTTCTGCCTACATTTTCACCGGGCTCGGACTCACTGCCATGCCGGTTAGCCCTTGATCACTTTACACTGGCTTTGTTTATTTACACAGCTCTCTTTTGTGGTAGTCCTGTGCCTGCTACGTGCCGTCACGATGACGACCGGCCCTATCCATACCTACGGCCCATCTTGTTTACTCGCGGAAGACGATCCCGATCTCTCTGCCTGGCTTTCTTCGGATAAACCACCTAGCGTTCGACCGCAGTTCTTTTACACGTCCACCCTCGCGATCGACGATCCTTTGGCTGCCCTTCCTCCTCCAACTGGCGGTCAAGGTTCTGGAAATGAGTGGGCTCCGCTCCAACCATTCTCAGTGAGGGATAATGCCGCCCTGGAAGATTCTTGGAGACAATTGCAGCAGACCATAAGACAGGAACTCGATGGGAAATACAAATCTCATAGTGCTACTTCGTCAACTAGAAATTTGGGAATCGATGTACCAGGCCGGGGATATGCTGGGGATACTGGGAAATTGAAGCAAAAGGGACTACATGACAGAAACTTGGCTAGTGGCCAGAAGAGTGCTGCCGATGCTCCTTCGCGCTCCTTGGATGACCGATTACCACCCAGCTCTCAAATACGGTCCAGGATCGAAGCTGGTAAAGCAGGCGCAAACAACAAAGGGTCTCGAGAAAGGTCACGCACACTCGGCAGTAGCTTAGATGGTGGTCCTGCAGCCGGTGCCGTGTTACGGCGCAGACTAGAGCCACCTTTTAACGACAAATTCGGATCAGTAGAAACTAAGGCTAATGAGGTACTAACGAGTGATGATACAGGACCTGATGGCGCAGAGAGCACCAGTCCGCGAAGCTATCCTTCACGTGATGTGAGCATCAGTGGCTCCCCTTTCGCCAGAGCTCCAGTCTCCCCCAGACACAGCCCATTGGGTCGGTCAGTGGAGTCTATTTCGTCGAAAGACGAGAACCAAGATTCGTTAATCGATCCGCCCACTCAATCAGCACCGAAACCATCAGGGCTACGAACGACGATTCGACAGTCATCTGCTGATGAATTTCATGATGAAACTGGAGAAGCCAACCCGGTTGAAGAGCCGCGGCACAAAGTCCCCGTAGGTGCATCTCGGCTTCATCTGGTCGAGTTACCAAGTCTGAAGGTAAGTCCATTTTTTCTTCAATGCGGTTGGCCATGATAGCGAGAGGCTAAAATCGGACAGATGAAACCGATTTATTGGAGCCCCCTACATGATATCTCGAGCGTGTTTCGTGCGACATGGTTTTACAAGAATACCATGCTACCCGTGGAGACCGAACTTGCCAATAGATTGGAAGATGGCTACAATTACCTGAAACCGTGGACTGAAACATGGCAAGATGAACTCAACAGCTGCGTTGAAAATGGTGCCGACGCCGAATTGAAGATTGTACACAAGCTCTGGCCGAAAGAGAATACAACTAGACCACCTACAGCTGTGGCTGCGCCAGGTTCTGAGATCCGAAGCTCTACCGCTCGTCTGTCAAACGAAGACAAGCGCAAAATACCTGAGATTATGCCTTTAGATCTCAATCGAGCTGCGGGTAGTACATCCGCGCAGTCCGACACTGTCAAACCGTTTTTGAATTCTAGTGTTATCTACGCCGACGCGAGAAACGCACAAATTCTCCGGCCCAGCCTTCTTCCATCTGTGTCAAGGGGACGCAAGCCGCTCAGTGCGATCCGTAAAGGGAGACAAATTGGTATTCCTGTGATTCGTGGCTTCAGTAGACGACTGTGGGACCGACTACACCCAAGCAAACCCAGCCCAGTAGACGTGAGGAACTATCTGCGCAGTACTCAATCTCGAGCGATGTCGACGACATCCCTTGAGCCCATTTGCTATGCATGTGCGATAGAGGAATTGCGGCCTGCTCCCACAGACTTGGTGCTAGTCATACATGGTATTGGCCAGAAACTGTCGGAACGGATGGAGAGCTTTCATTTTACCCATGCCATCAATGCCTTTCGAAGGCAAATAAACGTGGAATTAAACAGCGAACCAGTCTGGCCACATGTGCGCCCAGGCCACGGGGGCATTATGGCCCTTCCTGTCAATTGGCGTTCTACCTTGTCCTTAGATGAAGCCAACCTGGAGTCTCCGGCTGGGGAAGACCCTGCTGCGAACCACTATTCGCTAGACGATATCACGCCACAGACGATACCGGCTGTCAGATCATTGATCAGCGATGTCATGCTGGATATCCCGTACTATCTGTCTCATCACAAGCCTAAGATGATCCGAGCGGTAGTCAAAGAAGCTAACCGCATCTTTCGCCTTTGGTGTGAGAACAATCCAGGGTTCCAGCAGAACGGGCGAGTGCATCTGCTTGCACATTCCCTGGGGAGCGCCATGGCCTTGGACATTCTCACTCATCAGCCAACCAAAATCCCTTCCTTTAACTTTTCTAAAACCGAAGTTCACGGAGACATTTTTGAATTTGATACGAAGAACCTCTTCATTTGCGGCAGTCCAGCCGGCTTCTTCCTCCTTCTCAACAAAGGTAAATATAGACTCTCGTCCACCTTCTATTTCATCACCGGATTAACCCAGCATACAGCGAACCTATTACCCCGTCGAGGACGAGACAAACCCGGCTGTGAAGGCGACGACCGGCTCCGAGGCGTGGCAGGTGAAGCAGACACATACGGCTGTTTAGCCGTCGACAACCTATACAACATCATGCACACCACTGATCGTAAGCATATATCATTCCGGACTCCAAACCACCTAATACTAACATACACAACCCAGCAATCGCCTACCACGTCAACGCCGCCGTCGATAGCGGCCTCGCCAGATCTCTCCGACCCGCCTCCATCCCTACCTCCGCCGCATCCTTCTGGCAATCCGTAGGCAGCGTATTCCGCTGGAGCAACCCCCCAGCTCTACTCCCCTCAAACACCACCGTCCCCACCCGTCCAGCAACCCTCAACAAGCTCCCTACCAACGTCGAGCTTGAAACGCACGACTTCACACATGAAGAAATTGCCGAAAAGCGCATGTTTCTCCTTAACGACAACGGCCAGATCGACTACTTCCTCTCTGGCGGCGGCGGGCCTCTGAACATCCAGTACCTGAATATGCTCAGCGCGCATAGCAGCTACTGGACCTTGACTGACTTTGTTCGCTTCGTTGTCATTGAAGTTGCTCGCAAGCAGGGCAGAGAATATACCCTGCCTGTGCTTCGGGCGGCGAAGAAGAAGGGGTGGAAGATCCATAAAGGCTGACGGGTTGGTCTGGCCCATGACACGATAGCGAAAGTTTGCGTCTAAGTCTATTTAAATCATCGTTGGTTAGCAAGTGCGACTGGTCCTGGGAATCTTGTGGTGCGGACATTGATTGATCTAATACTTGTTTTTATGGTGGTAGCGATACCCTTTGTTTTGGAGTCCACAGTGCGATGTGATACAACAGCTTCTGAACTTGTCTTCTGGTATAGAATATTGTATTCTTGCATGGTTTTGGCAGAATAACCAGAATTTATTTAACGGGGTAAGAAATTGATTTGCACATATAATAGTAAAGGTTGTAAACCAAGTGATATAGTTTTAATATCATACTAGCAAAAGCTCGTATCGAAGCCATCCCTCTTATTTCTCCGGCACCACAGCCCCCATCATCAATGCCTCAACCAACGTCCCTTTCTCAACCTTCCCAGTCCCCGGCTTCAACACCAACAGCGCATTAGCACTCGCCAGACTGCCCACTCTAGAGCTCCGCTGTCCCACTCCTTCCAATCCAGTACTCATAGCATAAAGTCGACCATCCGAACGCGACGCCGTAACAATCGCCCGATGATACTCAGTGCGTTTCTTATCAACGGGGAAGGAATGCGCCACCGCCACAGACACAAGGGGAAGGCCTAGTGGCGGGGAGATCCCAGCGGGTGTGATTTTCCGCTGTTCCATGCCCATGAGCTTGTGGAGAGAGGGCAGCACGAAGAGATTGAGGGTGACGAGAGCGGAGGCAGGATTACCAGGGAGGGAGAAGATGAGTTTCGTTTCGCGTTCTTGTTGTCCTGAGGATGACGATGGTGTTGAGGAGGGCTTGAATGGAATCGTGGCAAAGGTGGTAGGTTTGCCTGGTTTCATGGAGACGCGGCCAAAATGGATCGTTCCGCCAAGGGATCGCTCGATGGTGGGTTTGAGGAGGTCGAGTTCGCCCATGGAAACACCACCGGTCGTGATGATTACGTCGACGCTGGTTTGGGCTTTTCCGACGCCTCGGAGGGCGTCGCGGAGGCTTTGCTCGAGTGCTCCGACTGGAGTGTCGCGGGCGATGCCGAGATCGACGGTAGGGAAACCCCAAGAGGCAAGGCAGGAGAGGAGGGAAGGACGATTCGAGTCACGAATTTGGCCGCCTTGGAGCTTGCGAGGGTCATTGTGTTCGACCAGTTCGTCGCCAGTACTGAGGACTCCGATGCAGGGTTTCCTGTAGACTTTCACCGTCTGGGTTCCTGTCGCGGCGAGAAGGCCGATCTCGCCGCCTACCGAGGTGATGAGATCGCCTTTTCGGAGGATGCATGACCCCAGAGCTACATCGCTGCCTGGTTCGCGGACGTTCTCTTGGGGCTTGATGTCGCCGGTTAGGATCTCGACTGTAGCTTCTTCTTGGCCGTCTGGGGTCGATGAGGCGAGAACGGTGTCTTCGACCATTACTACGGCGTTGGCGTTCGGTGGAAGCGGTGCTCCGGTGGTGATTCGGGCGATGGTGCCGGGTTCGAGTGGGGATAGAACGCCTCCTTCATTGGCATGGGTTATGGATGCAACGGGGAATATTCCCTTGGTGCTGGGCCCGGCATTGGGCGACTCGGGCGCGATGACAGCGTAACCGTCAACGATACTGGCACGGTATGCGGGCACGGCTTCCTTGGCGTAGACATCTTCAGCAATGACGGATCCAACGAGAGCTGTTGTCACAGGAGCTTCAATGACTGACGGTTCGGGCGTGTGTTGGCTGATCAATTTGAGCGCTTCGTCAACAGAGAGCATCGGGTACGGGGACTCGCGGTATCGCCGGTTTGGACCGGCGTTTGGGTCATTTGACTGGGGTCGTTCTGACGGGGAAGTATGTGCGCGGGGAACGGCATGTCCATGACTATGATCATGGCCACCGTGATGGTGATGGTGGTGGTGGTGATGATGTTGGTCTGCCTTACTTCCAGAGGAAGACGGCGTAGAGGACACTCCTGCCTCGGCTTCCAGCTTCTTGACCCCGCCTGCGTGCAGAGCTCTGGAGTTTGCGCCGGCTGCCTGACTGCACGCATGCGGCAAGAGCTTGATGATAGCTTCAACGTTTTCCTTGGCACCTTTGGGAGATCCAGGTACGGTGACAATCAATGTCTTGTCTCGCACACCTGCAACAGGGCGAGACATCATTGCAACTGGGCAGGTTTGTTAGCAGTCAAGTACCACAATTTTATCGCTGACGGCCTTACAAGGGGTGACTTTGAGAGAAGCTGCAATCATGCCGTGTCTGGGCGCAGTAAGTTAGTACCGGTCACAAAGCCGACATAGAAGAGTTGAAGTAGACGCACACCAGGCCAGATGCATGGCGATGGATGAGAGGCGATACGGCCTGTCTAGCATTAGCAATGAAGCGCGAAGCTCAAGGACAAGTAGAAGACCAACCTCAGGCGTGATATCCTTTGTAGCAAACCCAGTACCACCGCTTACAATCACAAGGTTAACCCAGTTTGGTCCATCAGTCCAGTCACAGATGGAGCGTTGGATATCCAACACATTATCGGGGACGATCTTGATAACGGGCTGACCCCAGTTGTTCGACCCTTCGGCTGAGATGACGGTCGTAAGTGTGTCTCCCACTCTATCCGTAGAGGGATCTTGCGAAGCGGTATCCGAGACGATCAAAATCGCCGCTTTGAGGGTGTTGTCTGCCATTGTAGGGATGTGAGGGGTTGCTGGAGAGTCTCCTACCGGGAAGGGTGGGGAGAACGGAGATGTTGATAAGAGCGGAGGCTGCTTGACTGGCCGGATTGGAGACCCGCAGCGCCTACTACTAAGTATGCTGCATATCATTCTAGTACTACAAACTGCTACAGTAGGTTTCACTTCAAGAAGGGAATACATAGCCTGGCCTATCTATCTTGGTTTTGTAAAAGTTCCTATGATATCTCCTAACAATTACTGTACACCTTTCCTCCTCTTCTTTCCCCATCAGGCAAAGCAACAAAAGCAAGACTATCAATGCAATTCACGCATAGCCAACCGGTCTACAGTCAAATCGAATCCATGCGCCCAATGCGGCCTATAAATAGGACAAATAACAGAAAAGTGAAGACAAGAATGATATAGGTCGTACAGATCATCCCCATCATGGCCCTCTACACCTCCACCAGCAGCATTCTTCAGGCAGCTCCAAAGTCAAGTGCCTTTCCTCCGACCAGAAGCCCAACAATCAATCCGAAAAGACCGAGAACAGAGCTGAAGATTTCGATAACAAGGATCTTGACGAACCTATCGTGCATATTGTTAGCGTTGACTCCGTTGATCGAGAGCAGGGCTTGACGAACAAGCTAGGGTCAGCAGCATCGGCCAGGGCCGCACCACTTCCGTTAATACCGACGGAGATACCGCAAATCAGGTTGCAGGCGCCCACAGTGATACCGCCCCAGAACAGCGCATATCCGGTGTAGTAGTTGCTGCCAGAGAAGGCCTCATCGCCTTCGACGAGGTTGAGCTTGGAGGAGAAGACGATAGCCATGATAACACCATAGATAGCCACGACTTCACAGAAAATAATCGAAATCAAGTTCTTGGTACGGATTCTGGGTGCTTTGACACCTCCACCAACGATCGAGGAGCCGGTCAAGAAGATACCCCTGATGGGAACAAAGTCAGTATTTCGTTCCCAATGACACAAGCGGAACTCGTAAAGCCATACCATGCGGCACCAACCACCGATAAGCCAATGCACATAGCAATTCCAAAGTTCGCCCAGGCATACGGAGACACCGACTCGAGGAAGTAGCCGATCTAGATCGAATTAGCGGGTGTTCACTGCTCATCGTAGTCGTAGGGATTTGTGGCGTACGTTAATCTGTTCGCCTTCGCCGCGGAAGAGGTAGTCTAATCATGGAAACAAGCCAAATTAGTATCTTGATGAAGCCCACTGCGCCAGAATGATGGGGTTTCCTTACACAGTCCGACCACCGCTGCGGCCACGATTACAACACCGGCAGGATAGAGGAGACCCATGATGAAACCCCGGCTTACGGCACTACCTGAGTGCTGAAGGATATCAAGAAAACAAGCGACGGGGGCCCCGAAGAGGAGAGGAGCAGAAGATAGGGAGTTAGACGAGGACCGTAGGGAGCTCTTGACCGAAGCGTGTAGCTGGAACAAGCCGCCAGTACAGCGGGAGGTGGAGGTCGGGCCGCCGATTAATCCGCGGGCGTGTGCTTGTCAGTCCATCATCCCAGCATAATACAAATACGCAGTACATAATACTGTCCAAGTTCCCCGGACCGATCCATGGGTCGAGCTCTCCTCCAGTCGTCGTCTTGCTGAACCTCCCTGCTCCCGATATATACGGTCGCTTTTCGCACCTCTCGTCTCTCCCCCAGATATACTTCCACCCCCATATATGTCCTTGTATCCCTAGTGCCCTCCTCCCACACTTGACCGCTGCCCACCGCCTTAACACTTGTTGACTTTGCGACGTGCCTCCGCTACCCCTGATTCCGCCGCCACTCCTACTATCAGAACTTCTGCAGTCATGGCATCCACCTCCGGGGTAGGGTCGTATTCGAACCCTCTGAAGAAATTCAAGTATGTCCCGCCTGCAACAAAGCTTTCGGCTTCTCCTTAATGTGTGGCTAATCGAATTGCAGGCTGGTTTTCTTGGGCGAGCAGAGTGGTACGGATATCTTCTGCGACGATACTCCAATCATTGGCGCCACCCGGTCTCTGACATCTGCCTTACAGTTGGAAAAACCTCATTGATCACACGGTTCATGTACGATTCATTCGACAACACGTACCAAGCTACCATTGGAATCGATTTCTTGTCAAAGGTATACTACGCCTAGTCGACTGCTTGTGCCCTGCATTAGCAGGCCCTCACCGAGCCATTCTCACACGGTCTCATGGTTCCCAATACGCTCGCGCTGCTGCAAAAAGCTAATTCGCATCGCTCGTCGTAGACTATGTACCTGGAAGACAGAACTGTGCGCCTTCAACTTTGGGACACAGCTGGTCAAGAACGTTTCCGATCTTTGATTCCTTCCTACATCCGTGACTCCAGTGTCGCTGTGGTGGTCTACGATATCTCCAACGCCAAGTCTTTCCAGAACACACGCAAATGGATCGACGATGTACGGGGTGAACGCGGTAACGATGTCATCATCGTTCTGGTGGGCAACAAGACCGATCTGAACGACAAGCGCGAGGTCACGACGGCGCAGGGCGAGGAGGAGGCGAAGAAGAACGGCTTGATGTTCATTGAGACCAGTGCTAAAGTCGGCCACAACGTGAAGCAGCTTTTCAGGAGAATTGCGCAAGCCCTACCGGGCATGGAGGGTGAAGCCAACCGGGGAGACAACCAGAGTCCGTTATCCTTTCCCCGCCCATGGCTCAAATTACACGGGATGAGTACTGACAACTCTTACAGTGATCGATGTCAACATCACTCCGAAAGAGACCACGACCAACGACGGATGCGCCTGCTAGATATTGTACTCTCTAATTCGTTTTATTCCGGCCATACTCCCTACTTGCGATCCCTCTCCATCTGTGCCTGAATCTCAATGATGAGGCTTGAGATTGTCCATAATGCTCTTCATTTTTAAGATGTACATTTTTTTTCTTCCTTTTATGTTCCAGGTGAATAGCGTGTTTAGATCAAGCTTGAGCTTTTCTTTTTCTTTCGACTGCGTCTTCTCTTGCTCTTCTTGAAACCTTACCATGAAATCCGACTTTTGACGGGAGACCTAGGCGTTCGGCTTGTGCATTGACATCATATTGCATTTCCCCGCGGTTTCCCGACTTTTGTGCTGTTTTCCTCTCTGTGTCGCTCGCTCCGGGGAGCATCATGGATGATAATGATGATGCTACTGTTGCGATTTGTTAGAAATACCACTACTCCAGATGGCGTTCATGTTGCACGGGCCGAGGCATGGGTGGCATAAGCTTTTGTTGGGATCGGTGGTGCTCTACCAAGTGCTGCGGTACTCGTCGTATGATCAACGGGGAATGACGATTAGGTTATCTTGTTAACCGCTCATCCCGGCGATCTGACTAGTCTTGTCGGAGAAAAATTCAACAACATAGATGTGGAAGACCTTTCAAGATCAGCCCCTGAGAGAAAATTCCATGCAGAAGGGTGGGTTCAATAGTAAGCAGGCCATCAGGCAGTAGCATTGGTCGTACTCGTATTATGATGTCTTGGCAAGCACAGTTCAAGTAGCGAATGTACGTACGACATGGGCAGTCTAGTACCTCCTAGTCGGCAGGGGATCCATCCAAACGGGGGGCGAAAGCAGGTGGGTGAGAAATCAAGGCCCCCATCGAACAAATGGATTGTTCAATCCCTGTATACGATACTCTGTTGACAGTAGCAAGATAGTAATAGTAGTCAGAATAACAGGGGTAACTAGTATGTCGCTTTAAGTTCTTGTGCTGTTGGCTACAGCGAACAACGTCATGGGGCAGCGCATTGGCGGTGACCACAGGGTCTGTTGCAAGCAGCACCGCAAGAAAAGGGCATCGATCGGCGGGCGGATCGCCCGGAAAATCGTGCCCCTGTGAAACCCGCAATTGGGCGCCAGCGTCACTTAAACACGCCCGGCTGCGTCCTCTTCTTTCAATCTCGCTCTCCCGCCAGTCCTTCCATTCCTTTTCCTCTTTCTGTCGCTCCCTTCCTTCCACCACCACCACCCACCCACCCAATACTCAACAATCAACCCCCCCTCTACATAACATTCCCTCAGCTTTGATATCCCTCCTCGGCGATATCAATCATGGGTTTATCCCGTCTCCTCCGCATCCCGCGGCCAGAGGTATGTTCCAAAATTACAAAACCCCCGTTGTTTAATTGAAAAAATTAGGATGGGAACCAGACCCTGTTTGGACCCCCGTTGCCCGGTCGCGCGCTGAAATGAGGCTAACCATCGCATCCCGGCTTTCCGGTGACCTCACACAGACTTTCCTCTATGTTATGAGTCTCCAGACAGGAGCTTCCTTGATCACTCTCTCCTTACTCCTCAATAAAATCAGCGGACTTTATGGCTTGCTCGCCCTGTTGACCGGTTACCACCTCTCTCCGGTGCAGCTGTCCATGTACATTTACTCCCTCCTCGCGCTCGGTCTCGCAACTCTGCTCTTCCCGCACATCCGGAAACAAACGCCGCTACAATGCCTCGCGCTCGCTTGGCTCTATGTCTTCGACAGCCTAATAAATGCCGCCTATACTGCAGCTTTCGGTGTGACCTGGTTCCTGGTTGTGTCTCAGCATTACGACAACGGCAACGCCTCGGGACCGGGTGGTGAGACCATCGCCCAGACCGCTGGCTTCACCAGCCCCAAGTATGACACCACCAAAACAGAGAGCGGTCCCTACGCAAGGAGGCCGGATGCGCTCGGGAACGCTGTGGCACAACCTGAAAGCTTCCAAAGCATCCTGGTCATTTGCTGTCTCTGGGTCATTCGTGCTTACTTCGTCTTCGTTATGCTCGCTTTTGCTCGTCAGGCACTCCGCCTCTACGTCGCCGTGCCTCGCCACACCCAACTCCCCACTCACAGCCGTAATACCTCCATCGCGAGCGTCGCCAGTGTTGCGGACATCGACCGGGAGCCCTTCTCCCCGTATAGTCCCGATGGCCAAGGTTGGCAGGGAAAGCTTGGGCGCATCATGATCAGCATCGGTCGCAACTACTGGCTCGGCGAGGATGAGGAAGGCGGAAACTGGATGGCCACCCTTGGCCGCCGTTTCCGGGCTCGTGCTGAAGACAACGAACTCCCCGGCCCCCTCGAGCGGGAGAGGAGACGTCGCTCTGGAACCGGACCTCCCCAGCCCTCCCAGTCCGCCTTTCAGGCTGTAGCCTTGCAACAACCGATCCATGAACAGGTCCCGGGAATGAACGTGAAGATGCACGGCTGGACCGAAAGCAGGTAATTTTGCGATCGTCTTTCCAGTGGATTATCATTCTGAGGATCCTCGGTCTATGACCCGGTAATACTTTCATGAAACTACTCAGGGACTCAAGGGTGCATTTCGGCGGACAGGATCTGTGACCGTCTGCCGTACTTCACAGGAGGACAGAGTGAGAGCTCTGTTCTTGCTGAGAATGTCACACTCTAACTGTGGAGAGGCTCAAAATTCCGTAGCCTCCTCCCTCTGTGCCCACCCACGTTGCGTGGTTTTCCTTTCAATCCTGTTATTATATATGCCGAAATGATCTACATACACTGTTTATGAATCGGGACAATGGAGGACATAGGGGAACAAGGTGGAACGGTACCGCGCTCCTTCAGCTTTGGCTTGTGCCGCGGTGATGCGATATCGAAAGCATCCATCAGAGATTGGCACGCGCGCGAAAGGCGCCGGCTACCAGGAGGCACCAAGGCTGGACGGATGAACATATATTGGCTTTGGAGGAGGTTTGTCGTCATGGCCGACATGGACTTGGCGTCTGGGACCTGTATATTTGTATCGACATAGGGATGGTTCATTCGAGGCGTTTTCTTGTTTTCGGGGTACATTTTTGTTGCATCATGCTAGGGATTTGCATATACTTCCTCCCCCATTATACTTGGGCACCCGAGAACAGCATCATATACTTTATGTGCAGAACATAGATACCCCTCGCCAAATTTGATTCGTCAGATTCCACTGGCAATGAATAGTGGCTTGGTTTCCATAAGATCGGATGGTGTTGTGCTGTATAGTTATCTAGGTAATTTAATGCTTGATCCGAGTTATCTCCGATGCTGTCTCGCCCGAGAAAAGATGATGTCAGGTGCATTTAATGTGATTGGGACAGTCAGTCTGGAGCGAATCCCAGCAAAACCCGTGAGAAATCCCGATGTGAGGCATGCATGATACACAATCCTACTATTAGTACATCCGGAGTACGTTGAAGAGGAATAGTACTGTCTTGGTAGTAGTAGTCAATAGCACCGATGTGTTGGTTCAACTATGAATATATATAGTTATCCGACAACTATAGTAGTAAGCAGGGGAAAATCGGGCTGCCATGAATCAATTCTCGGAGTGGTAGAGGATGGTACCAATGTGTATGACTGGAGAACAATACTACTACTTAATCCATACAAGAACAATGCAATACAACGTTTCATATCTTTTGTCTGTGAATCATTTTTGATGTTGTGTTGTACTAGTTGTACTAGTAAGTAGTTCGTGCTTTGAAATCCGCCGGCATTCAGAGCAAAAGCCGATAAGTGCCTGATGCACGAGGCATCAATGGGGTGACGTGCTCGAGAGCCAGTCACGAGGCCCCCGCACTTGACCTGATTGGGGGTGTTTGCAAGGCTGTTCAGCGGCTGTTTGCATCGATGTCGTGATCGCAATCCAATCAGCGTCGGGCTAATCCAACCCCGATGGCGGAGAAGGGCCCCAAAAGTCTATGAGGAGCAGAACCATTGCTCGTCGTTGCACGGAGTTTTGTAGAAAAATTAGGGAAAGACGGGCTGAGTGTGAAGCTAAAATTTCCCCTGTCTTTAGCTGGAGTCATTCCTCTTCTCCTCTCCTTCTTTCTCTCCTTCTCCTACCCCATCATCCTCATCTATTGAACCCGAATTGAGTGGGGAGTCACCGTATGCGGTGATATCCATTTCTCTCTGCCATCCCACTTCCTGCGCTTTTCGCTGCGCAGCCAGCAATTGTCAATATGGCGTCCGTTTCGACTGCGGGTGAAGCAGGTATGGTGTTCCTCTGGTTCCTCGCTTTGTGTGATTAGATCTCTATCATTCAAAAGGAATCATTAATTGTCCGGTTCTTGAGTGCTAACCATCCTTCTCATGCTTCCAGTGGCGAGAGTCGCTTACTTGGCCAGCGATGTCGTTCTCTCCGTTCAACCGTCATTGCAGGCCGATTCTTGGTTCTCCAAGACTCTCAAGACCCTGAAGGCCAGCAATGCTCGTAGCATTCTGCCACGCGGTGTCACTGACGTGAGTCACACTGAGCCTCGCATAACTGGACTGTATGAGGGCAAATCTAACTCCTGCACAGGTGGTGGCTGTTCGCTATAACGAAGATCCCCTCCTCTCCGCTTTTCACCCTCTGCAAACAGGAAACACCGTGTCTGTTGTGACCACCTCTTCCACTCTGCTCTCTTCCATCCCTCACCTCTACCGTTTGGCGAACACCCCTGTCGTCATCCATGTCGCTCTGGAGCCCTACCCCTTCCCAGACTACTCCGTGATCAGCTCTATCAGGCAATGCGGGTTCACTTTCTTGCATTCCGAGACGCTCCAGGAGGCCCAGGATATCGCTATCACCGCTCATGCGTTGTCCCGCAAGTCCGGCAAAGGTGTCATCCACTTCTTCGACCCTGCCAATTCCGCTCGCGATGATGCCATTGCCGAGGAAGATACCGAGGTTCTTCGCTCTGTTCTCAACTTGGGCGGAAGCTCTGTGACACATACGTCTGGCCTGGGTGCCCAGACGCTGTACACTGACTCTGGACGGGTCGCTACAGTGACTGAGGATGTGGACAGTGCCACCGGTCAGGCCGAGGGTTCTTCCACCCCTGCCCAGGCTACTCAGACCCCTTCCAATGTCAGTGTTGACACCTCGTCTGTTGGCTCTTCTCAGAGGGACAGCAGCGTCGATAGCCGTGCGACTAGCTCCGCTGCTACTACCATCGATGCCTCGGCCACTCGGCCCGTCAGTGCTACAGACATTTTTGAATGGACTTCTCAAATATGGAATGTGTTGTCGGAGACCACCGGACGCAACTACCGCGCGATCGAGTATACTGGTCCCTCCGATGCCAAGTCGGCCATCTTCGTTTTCGGCTCAACTGGCGTGTTTGTGGACGTTCTGGGCAAGGAGGAGGCTTCCGGTGAGCTTGGAAATGTTGGCTTGATCACTGCGCGGTTGTACCGTCCCTGGGTTGGCGGCCAGATTGTCGAATCTATCCCGAGCTCGATTGAGAAGATCGCCGTGCTGGAGCAGGTCCGCAAGACTACGAAGTGGGGACCGGCGTTCATGGATCTTCTTTCCAGTCTGTCCCCGGCTGCTGGTCAGGCCACCCCCAAGATTGTGGGATACAGATTGGGATATGTTGAGCCCTCCACTGCCGTTCAGGCTCTTCGTGGCATTGTGCAGAACCTGAGCTCTCCGTCCCCTATTCAGAACCTCGAGATCGGAACCTCGAAGGTCCCGTCCATTGAGACTTCTCTCGAGCAGCCCCATGTTGAGAACGCCTACCTCAAGATTCTCAACCAGCTCTTCGGTGAACGCCTGCACATCGCCAACCAGCTGGGCTCGAAGCATGCCGGAATCTCCTCCACCATTGCTGCCAGCCCTGAATACGGATTCGGTGCGCTGATCGCTAGGCTGGAGCACCGCCAGCGCTTTATCCGCGAAGTCGAGGAGGCATCCAAGTCCACCAGCTTCGCCACTGATGTCCCCAGGACATGGCTCTCCAACTGGGCCCTCAGTGCTGCCGATGCCTCCAAGGCCAACAAGCTGGCACCCGATGTCATTGCCCGCCTCTCCAACGACGGTTCTCAGCTTGCCAGACAGCTCTTGCAGTCCAAGAAGCTGTTCTACGATGAGTCTTTGTGGCTCATTGGCTCTGACGCCTGGGCTTATGATCTCGGCAACTCCGGTGTTCACCACGTTCTTGCCTCTGGAGCCAACGTCAACATGCTCGTCATTGATTCGCAGCCTTACTCCGAGCGCGCCGCCGCGGACCCCACTCGCAGAAAGAAGGACATTGGTCTGTATGCCATGAACTTTGGCAACGCCTATGTTGCCTCCGTCGCCGTCTATGGCTCGTACACTCAGGTTCTCCAGGCTATGGCTGAGGCCGAGAAGTTCAAGGGTCCCTCCGTCGTTGTTGCCTACCTTCCCTACAACCAGGAGAACGACTCTGCTTTGACCGTGCTTCAGGAGACCAAGAAGGCTGTTGACCTTGGTTACTGGCCGCTGTACCGCTGGAACCCCGGCAACGATGAGAACGACGAACCTAAGTTCTCTCTGGATTCGGACCGGATCAGGCGCGAACTTGAAGAGTTCCTTCGGAGGGACAACCAGCTTACCCAGCTCATGAACCGTCACCCAAAGTACTCAGCTGTGCTTTCTGAGTCCTACGGAACTGAGGTCCGCTCTCTTCAGAAGCGCCAGGCCAAGGACTCTTATGAGAAGCTCCTTGAGGGTCTCTTTGGTGCTCCTCTGACCATTCTCTTCGCCTCTGACAACGGCAACGCCGCGACTCTGGCGAAACGACTCGGCAACCGTGGTCGTGCCAGAGGTCTGAAGACCATGGTCATGGCCATGGATGACTATCCTCTTGATGACCTCGCCACCGAAGAAAACGTGGTCTTCATCTCCAGTACCGCCGGTCAGGGTGAATTCCCCCAGAATGGCCGTGGCCTGTGGGAGTTCGTGAAGAACACCGGTGATTTGGATCTGTCTTCCATCAACTACTCCGTTTTCGGTCTTGGTGACAGCCACTACTGGCCGCGCAAGGAAGACAGAATCTACTACAACAAGCCCGCCAAGGACCTTGATGCTCGTATCGCCTTCCTTGGTGGACGCAAGCTGACCGACATTGGTCTTGGTGATGACCAAGATCCCGATGCCTTCCAGACCGGCTACTCCGAGTGGGAGCCTCGTCTCTGGCAGGCTCTGGGTGTGGACAAGGTCGAGGGTCTGCCGGAGGAGCCTGCGCCGTTGACCAACGAGGATATCAAGATCCAGTCCAACTACCTGCGTGGTACGATCGCCGAGGGACTGCTGGATGAAACCACTGGTGCTATCTCCGCCAGTGACCAGCAGCTCACCAAGTTCCACGGTACTTACATGCAGGATGACCGTGATGTCCGTGACGAGCGCAAGGCCCAGGGTCTTGAGCCTGCTTACAGCTTCATGATCCGTTGTCGACTGCCCGGTGGTGTAGCCACTCCCCTCCAGTGGCTTCAGATGGATGCTATCAGTAGCTCTCATGGTAACGAGACCATGAAGTTGACTACCAGACAGACCTTCCAGTTCCACGGTGTTATCAAGCGCAAGCTCCGCGGCGCCATGCGCGCTATCAACAAGTCGCTCATGACCACCATCGCTGCTTGCGGTGATGTCAACCGTAACGTCATGTGCAGTTCCCTCCCTGAGCTTTCTTACTTCCACCGCGAGACGCACGCCGTCGCCCAGAAGATCAGTGATCACTTGCTTCCTGCGACTACTGCCTACCATGAGATCTGGTTGAAGGATGAGGACGACAAGAAGGTCCAGGTTGCGGGCGACGCTGTTGTTGACCATGAGCCGCTTTACGGTCCCACTTACCTTCCCCGTAAATTCAAGATCACCATTGCCATTCCTCCCCACAACGATACCGATGTCTACGCACATGATATTGGTCTGATTGCTATCAAGGGCGCCGATGGACACTTGGAAGGTTTCAACATCACTGCTGGTGGTGGTATGGGTGCGACTCACAACAACAAGAAGACCTATCCTCAGACGGGACGCATGTTCGGTTACGTCCCTGCTGACCAGGCCCACATTGTCTGTGAGAAGATCATGCTGGTTCAGCGCGACCATGGTGACCGTAAGAACCGCAAGCACGCTCGTCTAAAGTACACCATCGATGACATGGGCGTGGCTGCCTACAAGGAGAAGGTCGAGGCTCTTCTTCCCGAAGGCCTGCGCTTTGCCGAGCCCCGTCCCTTCAAGTTCGTTTCGAACGTCGATACTTTTGGCTGGCTGAAGGACGAGAAGGGTCTCAACCACTTCACGTTCTTCATCGAGAACGGACGTATTGAGGATACCGCTGACTTCAAGATGCGCACTGGTCTGCGTGAGCTTGCCAAGCTCGACAAGGGCGAGTTCCGTCTTACCGGTAACCAGCACTTGATCCTGTCCAACATCGAGGATGCAGACCTTCCCGCCATCAAGGAGCTGATGGCTCAGTACAAGCTTGACAACACCTCTTTCAGCGGTCTGCGTCTCTCTTCATCTGCTTGTGTTGCCTTCCCCACCTGTGGTCTTGCCATGGCTGAGTCCGAGCGTTACCTGCCGGTCCTGATCTCCAAGCTGGAGTCTACTCTTGAGGAGGTAGGCTTGGCTAGCGACAGCATCGTCATGCGTATGACTGGTTGCCCCAACGGCTGTGCCAGACCTTGGCTTGCTGAGGTTGCTTTCGTTGGTAAGGCCTACGGTGCGTACAACATGTACCTCGGTGGTGGCTACCACGGCCAGCGTTTGAACAAGCTTTACCGCTCTTCGATCAAGGAAGATGAGATCCTCGAGATTATGAAGGGTCTCCTCAAGCGGTACTCCCAGGAGCGTAACACTGATGGCGAGACCCCTGAGAGATTCGGAGATTGGTGTATCCGTGCGGGTGTCATCAAGGCGACCACCGACGGACAGAACTTCCACGAAGGAGTATGTTGACCCTTTCTGCTATTTGTCCCCTTTGACGCACCACTAACAAACTGCTATAGGTTGCTGAAGACGACGACGAGGAGGAGTAGACGTTGGAGATATCCCAAAATAAATGCCTTTGGATAGTCGGCATTCATGTGTTACTGTTATACATCAAGAAGTTTCATGAGTTTTACGACGATACAGCTGTTCTGTACATACTGTTGATGACCAAATTATTGTCGCATCTGCATTCATAGCTGTGATTGTAAAATGTACACTTTTCCGATTTTCTACTTGGTAAACAGCCACTATTTGGCGCACATAGCGTCACATAAATCAATAATCCATGTTAGATCAAAACCATCTACTCATTGTTCCAACTTATAGATCTACCTTCCAAACAAGAAGGCGGTGTAAACCCATCGATTCTGCAAGCGGGCAGCTTATCAAACCTCCTCCGCCTCCGATAAAGCAAAGAAAAAGTTGCAAAAAAGCCGACACCCCGCAAAGCACACAGCCATTGCTGCGTCTACTCCCATTCATTATACCCCAAATTTTCTAATCATTCTCCCACGATCCCTCAACCCATGAACACATCCTTATAATCAAACCCCCACCCCAATCTACCCACCATGGACCCCTCCGACGACCCCGTCATCGCCTCCTACGACATCTGCCTCACCGACTCAGAAATCTCCCGCTACGTCCTGCAATACCTCGACCGACCTGCCGGCTCCTCCTACGACGACCGCCACGGCCAAAAACCCACCTCCTTCCGCCTGAAACCCAAGACGGGTCTTGTGGAAGTCGACGTCCCCATCAACACGCGGGTGAATTACGATGTCAGCAAGGGATTGCGCTACGGTGATGCATTGAAGAAGAGTCGGAGTGCGCGCGAAGGCGGCGCGTTCGGTATGGCAGGTGGGTTTAGTTCCGGTGGTGCTGGCGGTGGAGCGCCGGCGAAGGTGAAGATGGAGGAAGCGGCGGATGCGAAGAGTGAGACGGCGTCGTTGATGAGGGTGCAAACTCTGGGAGGGCGGATTAAGAGTCCCGAGGATGGGGATCCGGTTTACATGTTGGCGGCTTTTAGGGGGGGTGAGTTTTTCCCTTCCCTTCTCTTTGTTGGTTGTTGGAGTCGGGGGAAAAGGGCTAATGTGTGTGATTTTGGTGGGAACAGACAAATTGCATCTTTCGCCTGTTTCGGCTGTTGTACAGCTACACCCGCAACTTCATCATTTGGATGCTTTGGATGAGATGCCGACTAAGGGCAAGGGGAAGGCGAGGAAGGAAGGCGAGGAGGATCGTCCCGGCGAGAGCGAGGCTAGGGCTATTGATGTAAAGATCAAGGCCGCGGAGGATGGAGAGGCGGCGCAGGTTGCGGGCAATCTGGATCTTTTGAAGAAGATGCAGGATGAGAAGTGGAAGGATTATGAGTGGGTTGATGCTGAGGTGAGTGTTATGCTGTTGGATTCCTTAGGCTCAAGGGAATGTTTTGCTAATGTGTATGTGTTTTGTTTCGCAGACTGAGGAATCGTGGCAATTGTACGAAAACTACATGATGCATCAGGATGTGGATAGTCTGCCGCAGCTGCAGTCGGCGATTGATAGTGAAAGTTATCTGGATACGATGAGTGCGCCGCGGATTGATCCTGCACGACCGGAGATGACGGGTTGGGCTATGAAACAGAACCGGATGAAGCAGCGGGAGGAACAGCAATCTGCTCAGGGGACAACGGAGCAAGGGTGATTTAGCTGCATTGGCTGGGGTTATACGATATGCAATATGACGAATGCTGAATGACTTGCACATAAGCTTGGAAGCAAAAGGGCGTATACATAGTAGAAAGGCAGTAGGCTGTAGTACCTCACGGCTAAGTTTGCGTGGTGGAGAATAGACTTTAGGGGAGTCGGACAACCATATTTCTCAGGCGGAGCGAAAATATAGCGAAGCATACAGCTCCTGAACAGCTCAATGTTCTACGCATTGCTTCGATGGGCCTGTTCCATTTGCCATCGAGATCATCGCTGCTGGACGAAATCAATGGAAGAAAACATACGGAGAGCCTCCAGCCAATGAGCGCGTGGGAAAACACCGGCGATCTTCCAGAACATCACGTGCCGCTCACGTGCCTTATCGCTCAATCGGGCGGTGGACCAATTTTTACTTCCGTCCGCCGAAGTCTCCGTCTCGACTGGAGATCCCGTTTCGCAGTTCTCGCCTTCACGCCTTTTTCTCTTTTCTCTCCTCCCCATTCTCCCCCATCCTCCCTTTCCTTTCTCTCTTTTGTTCCCTTCCTCGGTCGTTGAAGGGCTGCAGGACGGCTTGTCAGATTGGATAGATGTGCACCATCTGACAGCTTTTTATTCTGGGTCATTTGCATCCATCCTGCATCTATTTCCGATTCCCTTCTCTTCTATAGTTTTTAGACGCCCTGTTTTGTTCTGCATCTAATCATCTCCCTTCTTTATAATTGCAAATAATCAGCGATATACCTCTAATTGTCCAGCATCGCGTCTAGCGGTGTTCGTGTATCATGTTGTCCCGTGTTGCTCTTCAGAAAAATGCCTTCGCTCGTCTGCGCCTTGCAAAGGGGCGCTCGGTGTTGCCTTCGCCTGCAACACTGAGACTTCATTCTCAGTCGAGTCGACCCTCCGCTCTTACAAACACAATTGCGAACACTCCCCAGGAACGTCCTCGCCGGCCGTCTTTCCAGTCGAGTCGAAGCCTCGCCACTGCCGCCGACCAGTCCGCCATTGACCAAGGGTCGTATGGATCTTTCGAAACCCCAGCGTATAACCCCGAGCAGTACTTCGATCACCATTTGTCCTCGTTCTTCTCTCCTCTCGCCCATGAATTCGATCCCTCGTCTCTGGTCATCGTGGATGATGCCCTACAAACAAAACCCAAGGTGTTGCGGAGAGTGAAGGGTCTTGGCGGTGATGAAGAAGAAATGCTGGCAAACTTCGACCTCTCCTTGAGACTCCACCGCTACGACCGTGCTGCTATTCTTCTTTCCCGGCTTAGAGGATGCTACCCGCCTGCTTCTCCTAAGTACCTGGCCCTTCACAATCGCTATCTCGAGGGAATGGTCTCGCAGATGATCTTGACAAGGCAGCACAACCTTGTTTTGCCCATGCAAAAATTCTTCGAGGTTGACCTGCCCGCCTCTGGTGTGGTTCCCGACGCGACGACCTATGCAGTTATGATTCGGATGGCCCTGCGTATGTTCCACGGCACTAAGCGCGATAGAGCAGTCCGCAGATACTGGGAATTTGCGAAGAATGCGTCTCTTGAGGAAGAAGTTCTGGCTGCTCCTGTTCTCTCTGAACTGGAAGTTGGCGAGCTATCAGAGGTGAGTTTCAATGCATTCTACTATCTACATTTGATCGCATTTACTGATCACAGCGTCGAATAGATTTGTTCCTCCGATATTCAGCGCGTTTCAATGGGTAGCTTGGATAACAACGCTGTTACCGAAGATCCCCTTGCGGATTCATCCGATTTGCCCGAGGTCAAGGCTGTCGAACAGAAGGGTCTCGGTCTCTCTTCCTTGAAGGAGTCGCTTTCGCTTTTCAACGGCGCTTCGAAAGTAGCCGCCCCCGCAGAAGGTGAATACGCAGAGGCGGAGTCCCGAGAAATGTACAACCTATCCAGACAAAAACAGCTTGAAGCCAATTCTATCCAGGCCGCCCTTAACCGCTGGAGACAAGAGACTATCGACCGACAGAAGGCCGGCCTTAACACTACTGGAAGCGAGAAGCGTTTGGGCAGTATCATCAACCAATGGCACACCGATCTAGTTTCCAGAATCGAGGCGGAGCTCAAGCTTGTGGAACAATCCGAGGCCAAGCCCCCTCGGACGTTGGAGGATACTGAGCGTTGCGAATACGGTGTCTTCTTGCGTTGCGTTGATTCGGACAAGTTGGCCGCACTCACCATCCTTAGCGTGCTGTCATCTTTTGGACGGGGCGGTATGGACTCGGGCCTGAAGCTCGCTTCAATCGCTACTGGGATTGGCTCTGAACTCCACGACGAATTTCTCGCTGAACTCACTCTCAAGAAAGAATCCGCAGCGGATGCCGCACGGCTGAGAGCCGTTAAGCAAACCCTCTCGCTTCGCAAACAAAAAGACGGTCGGGCAAAATGGCACACAATTGTCAGAAACCTGGAGCAGGATGACCCTGCCGTTGCTTGGTCAGCTCGTGTGAAGGCCAAGGTTGGTGCTGCCTTGATGAGTTTCCTTTTCGAAGTCGCCAAGGCTCCTGTGAAAATCGACAACCCGGAAACGAAGAAGCCCGAGATTTCCATGCAGCCTGCATTCCAGCATGCCTACCAAATCAACTGGGGTAGACGTGCTGGTTTCATCCATTTGCACCCTGAAATTGTCAAGATAGTCACCAAAGAGCCCACTTCTGATCTCTTGGGTCGCCATTTGCCCATGTTGAGCAAGCCTAGACCGTGGAAGGGTGTATCAGATGGTGGATATCACGTTTACAAGAGCAACCTGATTCGTACGACTCCTGGTGAAACATTGCAACCCGCTTACGTCAAGGCAGCCTTGGAGAACAATGGGCTTGAGCAAATCCGCCAGGGACTGGATATTCTCGGTAACACCGGGTGGGTTATCAACGAAGACGTTTTCAAGGTCATGCTCGAGGCTTGGAACTCCGGAGAACCTGTCGCCGATCTCGCCCCCTTGGAGCCCGAATTGCCTCATCCTCCTAAACCATCCCCAGAGGAGGGCTACGAAGCTGAGAAGAAATGGGACAATGACATGCGGGAGATTGAAAATCGCAGAGCCGGTTTCCACTCCCAGCGTTGTTTCCAGAACTTCCAAATGGAGGTGGCTCGGGCGTACCGCAACGAGACATTCTATCTACCGCACAACTTGGATTTCCGTGGACGTGCCTATCCCCTTCCGCCTTATCTCAACCAGATGGGTGCAGACAATGCGAGAGGTCTGCTCTTGTTCAGCCAAGCCAAGCCGCTCGGAGAGAGTGGACTGAGGTGGCTGAAAGTCCAGATTGCTAACCTGTCTGGATTCGACAAGGCTAGTCTCTCTGAACGTGAGAAGTTCACCATGGATCATCTGGACGATGTGCTTGACTCTGCCAACAACGGTCTTCATGGCAGGCGTTGGTGGCTGAAAGCCGATGATCCGTGGCAATGCTTGGCTGCCTGCTGTGAGTTGAGGAACGCGCTCCAGCACCCGGATCCCACTCAATTTGCATCACGCCTTCCCGTCCATCAGGATGGCTCGTGTAACGGATTGCAGCACTATGCTGCACTGGGTGGTGATAAGATCGGTGCTCAGCAAGTCAACCTCGAGCCGTCCGACCGCCCGTCGGATGTGTATACTGGTGTCGCCGAGTTCGTCAAGGAAGCAGTTGCTCGGGAAGCCGCGCAGGGCCACAGCGTAGCCAAATACTTGGACGGCAAAATCACTAGAAAGGTGGTGAAGCAGACCGTCATGACGAACGTGTACGGTGTGACCTTCATGGGAGCCATGAAGCAGGTCCGCAAGCAGCTTATCGATCACTATCCCGAACTCACCCAGGACCAGAAACATCAGGGAGCCATCTACATCGCACGGAAAGTCTTCGAGGCTTTGGGCACCATGTTCAACGGTGCCCACGATATCCAGTACTGGCTGGGTGACTGCGCCAGTCGTATCACCCAGTCGCTGGCTCCGGAACAGATCGAGCAAATTGCCAAGGAGGCTATGAACCCCGAGGATGCGAAGCAGATGGAGGACCCGACGAAGAAGTTCCGGTCTACGGTGATTTGGACCACTCCTCTTGGCTTGCCTGTCGTCCAGCCCTACCGGGTTCGCAAGGCGCGCCGTATCTACACTACACTCCAGGATCTGAGCATTGTTGATGGCAGCTCGGGTGATGTGGTCTCTAAGCGTAAGCAGCTGCAAGCCTTCCCTCCTAACTTTATCCACTCCCTCGATGCCACCCACATGATGCTGTCTGCGATCGCATGCCACCGCGCCGGGCTTCAGTTCTCCGCCGTCCACGATTCATTCTGGACACACGCCTGTGACATCGATTCGATGAATCAGCTCCTTCGTGAGGCGTTCGTGCGCATGCACTCGGACGACGTGGTGAAGCGGTTGGCCGCGGAGTTCGAAGTCCGGTACAGCAAGAATCTCTTCCTCGCCAAGGTGGACGCCAGCAGTGCCCTGGGACAGAAAATCAAGGCCCTGCGGAAGGGATCGAAGGCTTCTCAGAAGGCCACCAAGGTGCAGGAGCTGCTCGAGGAGCACAAGCGACAGAAGCTCTTGCAGGCAGAGGACCCAGAGCTGCAGGCTCAGGGACGTGCCATGGTGACCCCGGCTAGCATTTTCGAGCAATTTGGAAGCGACGAGGATCTGGCGATCGCCAGTTCTCTGGGAGAGACCGCGGTCGGCCACGTGCCGGAAGACCTGGCGGCTGCGGAGCGCAAGATCTCCGGGATGGAGGCTGACCCTACGGATCCGGCCATCGAGACCCTCTTCCAGGGCTTCGACAATGTCCTCGGGGCGAAGGCGGATCCCCACGAGGAGATGCCTACGGAAGAGTCGGCACCGAGCAAGCGCAAGCAGGCCAAAAAATCGTATGTGCATATTTGGCTCCCGTTGCGGTTCCGTGCCGTCCCGACCAAAGGTACTTGGGACGTGACGCGGATCCGCGACAGCAAGTACTTCTTCTGTTAAGGCGGGAACGCCCTGGAACGCTCGGGCGCATTTGCCTAGGCCGGGGTCAGTTCGCGCGGGCCACGGCTGTCTCTGCTTATGGCGCTTTGGCATGGAGCTTGATCTCGGTAGGACCGTGTCCTGTCCTGATCCTTCTCCGGATGTCATCGCCTCTTGTACATTTATTGATCTTCTGGTGGTCTCAGTTTTGGGTGGCAAAATCGACCCGGCTGGGATCCCCTCTTTTTTAATACTGGTTCTGGTTGTTTTCTAGCATGGCTATACTGCATGGGTTTGGAAATGCATGAATGAACGTGTACAGTCTTTGTTTCAAGTTGTGTGTGATATCATTGTGTTGGCATAAAAGGGGACTGGTGTATATATTCGGGATGGAACGTTTCTTTAACCACATTGTATATATGAAGTGAAATGCATTGAAGTGAATAAATAATGTGACCTTGTGAGCAGCGTAAAACCTCCCATTGGGCACAGGCCGCGTGAGAGTCGGAGATAAGCTGACCTGCAGGCCGTAGAATTAATTTGCCTTTTGGGGAGCCAACCCTGCATGGGCCGAGAGTCTGGAGGAGAGTTTTAGTAGTTTGGTGAGTGCGGAGAGCCAACGATTGCCTGTCTGCTTGCTCTGGCTTGCCTGCTGTTTGCTTCTCGCTCTTCCCCCTCCTCCCCATCTATCCGATCCGCCTTGTCATTGGCGCAAGGACAGCATGGCCCATGAAACCATGCAGGAAAATAGTCCACCGTGTCTGGTCACCCTGAGTGGGATTGCATGATGGGCCACGATGGCATTGACCTGACGATCCGGAGAGAGCCCCGGGCTTGGTTGGTCTCCGTCTGGCTTCCCCGCCTTTTTCCCCTGCAATTCTGCATCCCCAATCCTTCTTTTTTCTTTGCCTCGCCAGGCTGTGTCTTTTTTTCCCCTCCCCCTCCTCCCTCGTCAGCTTCTCTCCAACAGCATGCGTGAGGGTCTGCTACCAACTACAATCCTTGTTCTCACTGTCTGATGGTCTGACCCGACCGTGGTGTCTGTGGTGTGAGTGTGAGAGAGAAAAGAAAGCTAGTCAGTCCAGTCACTCTTTCTCGTGGGTTCTTCACCTTCCCCGGACCTGCCCTCCGACACTAAAAAGCCACTTCCCCCCAACTGGTTAGTTGCTGCTAGTCTCCTTAGTTCATGGTCGGCCTTGTCGCTTCTCCGGCTGACATTCTCCTCTTCTGCTGCCTTCTAGGTCCCTGTTTTTTAGTCCCTGTTTTAGTTGCCCCGCAGACTGAATCGGCAATGCCGTGGAGTTGATCGTTCCGTGGTTTCCTTGCGACCGCTCCTCTGCTTCATCATCTTTTTCCTCCTGCCCTCCTGGTCTTGAATCGCCTGGCCCTCGTCTAGGATCTGTTGCGCCAGTGTCGCCTTAATCTCCTTTCCCGCTAGCGTAGTGCCCTTTCACGCTTGGGGCCTTACGGCCCTTCCATTCGCCAGCGGTCTGAATACCTCACCTTTCCCCCCCCCAACGACCGGGGTCTTCATGACCCACTGGGGTGATTGTTCCGCCCGGTGAGGATGTCAACCCCCTCGATTCCTCAATTCACCAGTCCTTTCTCTCCTTTCTCTTCCGGATCGCACTCGACTGGCATGGCGCCGTCTCAGACTGTCGGGTTGGATACGCTCGCCGAGGGCTCGCAGTACGTCCTGGAACAATTGCAGCTGTCGCGAGACGCTGCGGGAAGCGGTGCCGGCGATGGCGCGACCTCCACTTCCTTGCGAAATTCCATGTCGCATACGAAGGATCAACCACCCTTTGATAATGAGAAGAACCAGAGCACTGGCTCGGGTTTTAGGGACGCTCTGCAAAGAGATCCCCTCGTGGAGGCTCGCTCTGCCATCCGCAAAACCTCGTCTTCAGCTCCGGTTCGCCGCCGAATCAGCCGTGCGTGTGACCAGTGTAACCAACTCCGAACGAAATGCGACGGGCAGCATCCGTGCGCTCATTGCATTGGTAGGCTTCCGCTCTTTCTCCGATGCTGGCGATGCATAGGCGGACGCTTGACTGACCTGTTCTGCAGAATTCGGACTGACCTGCGAGTATGCGCGAGAACGCAAAAAGCGTGGAAAAGCGTCGAAGAAGGATCTGGCGGCGGCAGCTGCGGCGGCTACCCAAGGGTCGAATGGTCATTCCGGGCAGGCCAACGCGTCGCTGATGGGCGAGCGAACGTCTGAAGACAGCCGGCCAGGACAAGACGTGAACGGCACATACGACTCGGCTTTTGAGAGCCACCATCTGAGCTCACAGCCATCGCATATGCAGCATGCAAACACTGCAGGTATATCCGGCCTGCACGAGTCTCAGACGGCACCGTCGCATTCGCAACCTTCGCTAGGAACGACCATCGATGCGATGCATTTGAATCATTTCAACACGATGAACGATTCCGGTCGCCCGGCGATGTCCCTATCCGATCTGCGTTCGCTACCCCCGTCCGTCTTACCACCGCAAGGACTAAGCTCCGGGTACAACGCGAGCGCCTTCGCTTTAGTGAACCCGCAAGAGCCGGGCTCACCAGCTAACCAGTTTCGCTTGGGAAGCTCAGCGGAAAACCCAACCGCACCGTTTCTTGGTCTCTCGCCTCCAGGGCAATCGCCTGGATGGCTCCCTCTTCCCTCGCCATCTCCTGCCAACTTTCCTTCTTTCAGCTTGCATCCGTTTTCCAGTACTTTACGATACCCTGTTTTGCAGCCGGTCCTGCCTCACATCGCCTCCATTATTCCGCAGTCGCTAGCGTGTGACCTTTTGGATGTTTACTTCACTAGTTCCTCTTCGTCCCACCTGTCTCCCTTGTCCCCATACGTGGTGGGCTACATCTTCCGCAAGCAGTCTTTCCTCCACCCGACAAAACCCCGAATATGCAGCCCCGGTCTCCTGGCGAGTATGCTCTGGGTAGCCGCACAGACGAGTGAAGCTGCGTTTTTGACATCGCCGCCCTCGGCTCGGGGGCGTGTATGCCAGAAACTGCTAGAACTGACCATTGGTTTGCTCCGACCGTTGGTCCATGGTCCTGCTACCGGAGAAGCGTCGCCCAACTATGCGGCGAATATGGTCATTAATGGCGTCGCTCTGGGCGGATTTGGGGTCTCCATGGATCAGCTGGGCGCGCAAAGTAGCGCCACCGGCGCCGTGGATGATGTAGCAACTTATGTGCATCTTGCGACGGTAGTATCCGCCAGCGAGTACAAGGCGGCCAGCATGCGCTGGTGGACTGCGGCGTGGTCTCTAGCGCGTGAGCTGAAGCTAGGCCGTGAGCTGCCACCCAATGTTTCCCACGCACGGCAAGATGGAGAGCGAGATGGGGATGGCGAGGCGGACAAACGACATCCTCCGACCCTCATCACGTCGCTGGGTCATGGATCAGGAAGCTCCGGCATTAATGTCACCGAAGAGGAGCGTGAGGAGCGTCGACGCCTGTGGTGGCTCTTATATGCGACCGATCGGCACCTGGCGCTGTGCTACAACCGGCCCCTCACGCTGCTGGACAAGGAATGTGGCGGGCTGCTGCAGCCGATGAACGACGACCTGTGGCAGGTCGGCGACTTTGCAGCGGCTGCCTACCGCCAGGTCGGACCGCCCGTCGAGTGTACGGGTCACAGCATGTATGGATACTTTCTACCGCTGATGACGATTCTCGGAGGGATCGTCGATCTGCACCACGCTGAGAATCATCCGCGCTTTGGCCTGGCGTTCCGCAATAGCCCGGAATGGGAGCGTCAGGTACTGGACGTTACGCGGCAGCTGGACACGTATGGGCGCAGCTTGAAGGAATTCGAGGCCCGCTACACCAGCAACTTGACTCTGGGGGCTACGGATAACGAACCTGTCGTCGAAGGTGCCCACTTGGATCACACGAGTCCTTCGGGGCGCTCCAGCAGCACCGTGGGATCGCGGGTGAGCGAGTCCATCGTCCACACGAGGATGGTCGTCGCCTATGGGACGCATATCATGCATGTCCTGCATATTTTGCTCGCGGGAAAATGGGATCCGGTGAATCTGTTGGAAGACCATGATCTGTGGATCTCCTCGGAGTCGTTTGTCTCGGCCATGAGCCATGCGGTCGGTGCCGCAGAAGCAGCGGCAGAAATCTTGGAGTACGACCCGGATCTCAGCTTCATGCCGTTCTTTTTCGGGATTTACCTACTACAGGGCAGTTTCTTGCTGCTACTGGCGGCCGACAAGTTGCAGGGCGATGCCAGTCCCAGTGTCGTGCGGGCATGCGAGACGATCGTGCGGGCGCATGAAGCGTGCGTCGTGACCTTGAACACGGAGTACCAGGTAGGTTTTCTTATTTCGCTCCCTAGCTTGGTAATAATAGCTAACACAATGTAGAGGACATTCCGCAAGGTCATGCGATCGGCGCTGGCACAGGTTCGAGGACGCATCCCAGAGGACTTTGGGGAGCAGCAGCAGCGCCGACGCGAAGTGCTTGCGCTATACCGCTGGAGCGGCGATGGCAGTGGGCTGGCACTGTAGTTTTGCAGTAACACGGCTGACGATGAGATGTGATTTATGGCGGTGCATTGACCGGTCAATGGCTTCTTACATTCTTATTTGATACTACTTTTGGATTCGCTATTTCACTCCGGGCTTATGCTGGCTTCATTGTCAAGAGGGGTGGCATGGCGAATGGAAATATGCTTACTTCGTGTTGATATGGATTCATACATATACTTTGGTGATATATGTGGATATTTGTGGCATGTACACTACTATGCGTGATCTTTGGACATGATACTTTGATACCTGGTCAATCTAATTGCTTTCTTTTCATTTGTTGCGCAACAGCCGAGGTATGACGCCATGGCTGAGATAAGCTGCCGATAAGCATTCGCATTCCATCCTCCATCGAAGCACCAAAACCTTCTTCATATAACCAATCCATCAAATCAACACTCGTAATGACAATAGTATAATCCCCAAAATGCCCTCTCTACTACACTCCCTCCGCACATCCCCCTTCCTCCGCTCCAAACCCCCTCCCTTAAACCCCATATCATATTTGTATACATCGAAACGCCACCTCGGCATCCCCCCGGCCTACCTCCTGGACGACTACATCCCGCGCTACCAACTCCTCTCGTCCATCGACGCCTCCAAAAAGCGCTCCCTCGCCTACGCCCACCTCCAAAACTGCAACCTCTGCCCGCGTCGCTGCGGCGTCAACCGATACCATGAAACGGGCATGTGCATGATCGGCGCCGAAACCGCCAAAGTGAACACCATCGCCCCGCACCGCGGCGAGGAACCCTGCATCCAGGGGTTCCATGGCTCCGGCAGCGTGTTTTTCTCCGGGTGTAATATGCGGTGTGTGTTTTGTCAGAACCATGTGCGTATACCCCACCCCCAAGCCCCTAGGTTTAGATAAGTGATGTGGGTTGACAGTTGTGTGGACAGGATATAGCGCACAAGAAAGCAGGTCATGATCTCACGCCTACCGAGCTAGCGGAGTGGTACATGAAACTCCAAACGGTGGGGAACGTGCATAATATTAACCTCGTCACGCCAGAGCACGTCGTCCCGCAAGTCGTGCTTTCAATTCTCGATGCGAGGGATATGGGATTAAAGATCCCGATTGTGTATAACACATCTAGCTTCGACTCCCTCGACTCATTACATCTGCTGGATGGGTTGGTGGATATCTACCTCCCTGACTTCAAAGTCTGGAAGGGGAGTACCGCGAAGCGATTACTCAAAGCAGAGGAGTATGTCGAGACAGCGAAGGAGAGTATCAAGGAGATGCATCGGCAGGTAGGGGATTTGAGTTTTACCTCTGATGGGATTGCGAAGAAGGGAGTGTTGTTGAGACATTTGGTGATGCCGGGGTTGGAAGATGAGGGGAGGGAGATTGTGAGGTGGTTGGCGGAGAATGTGTCCAGGGATTTGTATGTGCATGTTATGGAACAGTATAGGCCGGATGCGTATGTGGGGAGGAGGAAGAGAGGGAGGAGTGGAGAGGAGGATGGGGAGGTCAGGTATAAGGAGATTAATCGCGCTGTTAGGGAGGAGGAATGGGGGGGTGTTAGGGAGGCTGCGGTGCAGGCGGGGTTGTGGAGGTTTTGTGAGGTTAATGAGATGGGGGGGTTTCATCTGTAGATAGGAGTGCATGATATTGATTATCGTGGTGTTTATGGTGCTTTTATCCCTACTAGATTGGCGGAGTGGTACCCTTTCTTTTTAGGAGCATGCAGTAAGCATAAAAGAGAGTTTTGAGCAATGTTATGAGATTTTGGTTTTCTTTTACCCCAGTAGTACTGATGGCCCCACATGTATAATACTCTATACTGACTCTTTCTAGGAAAGCTAAATAGTGCAGGTATTTGAGAGCCTCTAAGTACAGTAGAAGTAGATTATCCCTCCCATCATAGAACATCGTGCTACAAACAGTTCAACCAGGTCAAAATAGACCTTGAATCAGCCCCCGACCCAGGCCGGAAAAGCCCAGTTCCGAAAGTCTATACTAAACAGCACAAGCAAGCTTCAAGTTAGATCACAATGATCTCGCTGCGGAGAAGTAACTTTAAAAGGACCGATGTGCGGTATAATAGAAGCTTCAACCATTCAGTTGAATCATACCATACTATCCCAAACAGCATCATGTCCACCACCCAATTCCTCCTCCCCGACTCAACCCCCCTAGCCCTAACAACCCAATACCCACCGCGTCCATATCGCGGAATCCAAGAATGCAAGCGCGCCGTCCTATCCCTCTGGGACGATCTCTACCCACAAACCTCCAACACGGTCGACCAATACCTCACCTACAAAGACGTCACGCCGGCCTCATTCCACTCCCTATTCAGACTCCGCCACCGCCTGCAAAGAATCGTCCGATTCACCTACTTTCCCACGATCTCGACACTACTAATCAAGGTCCTAACCCCGGCCTCGGAAAAGGCCTATTTAATTTTCGCCAACGGGACAGTAACCAATCCGATCAACATGAGAACCGAACTTGTTGAGCGAGAACCGTTAGGATCAGCTACATACACAGCATCGGCGCTGGCACCAGGGTCGCAGAAGGAGGCGGACACCGGCCTTAAGAACGGGCTGTTGAGGCCCGACGATGCTACAGACTGGCCCCAGTTGGTCATCGAGAGTGGTGTATCGGGGTCACTGCATCGATTGCGACAGGACGTGAATTGGTGGATCGGGTGCTCTGAAGGAATGGTACTTTTGGTTTTGTTACTGGTGGTTGACTGTGGCCAGAGGAGATTGATCATTGAGAAATACTTTCCACAACAGCTCAGGCAAGGTGGTGGTGGTGGTCCGGTTACGAGAGCGCAGGCTGCGCATGGTAGGATGGATGATGGGTTTGTGCCGCAGCTTGTCGCGACTACGGTTGTTGATATGAGAGCGGATCCGCCTGCTGTGGAGGGGCCTCCGGTGGTTCTGGAATTTGAGAGGGTTGTTGGTCGACGGCCGGTTGGACCGTCTGAGTGTGATATCGTCTTTGAGGCTAAGGATTTGGTTGAGATTGGCGGGATTGTTCTTCGTTGGATTCCGTAGGAGAATGTTAGATGAGATAGTAAGGTAGTCCGAGGCATGCTTTTACTACGTAGCTAGGATCGCTGGGTGGTGTGTCCCACAGGATGATTAGATCTCATCTGGGCAGATTGAATTTGCTGATTTTTTTATTACTACCAATATGCTAAACTCCAGGTAGCATCTGCGGCTATCCAGCTACTACGAGTCTCTAAGATGGTGTTGATGTATATCATTATTCGTTATCTTCTTGTTGCTTCTGACTGATACAAACTAGCAGAATTTCCAGATAAACACTATAGACATGGCATCTGAGCGAATGTGGATTAGACCTTAGAACTGTGTTATACTACAATCTCATTCATTTCTCATTCACCTCTCACTTTGCACCCACATTCACTTCTCACCTACTTCCGATACTTTCTGGGGATGTGTTTGAAGTTTTCGTCGTCTACTTATTCCACTCATTCCCGTTTCTTCTCCTGCCTCGTCTACCAAGTCATCACCACGCCGTCAACTATCCTGTCTGCCATGCTGTTTGCTCGGCCCTTTGCTCTTTCCTTTGCTCTTTCCTTTGCTCGGTCCTTTGCTCGGTCCTTTGCTGTGTCGCTTGCTACGTACATGCTCGGTAGTTTGCAGTGTTGTTGTCAGCTGCTACCTTATCTGCTACGCGTCTTCACCTTGCCTTCTGCTTCATTATGTCTGACAATCGATGTCCCCAAGTCCAAGTATTATCCAAGCAGCATATCTCGCGCTATACCGCTAAGTCGTCAGCTATCGCCCTTGGGCCAAATCGCCAGTACCAAGGTCAGTCCCGAAAGCTTACAGTATGCTTATGTCACTAGCTAACCTCGCTAACCAAGCTTAAAAAGATGATGTCCCGTTCCATGACTGACCGCGAGGAGGGGGAGGAGTCCACTCCTCTTACTGAAGTCACAGAGGGCAGTACACCAGGCCCATCCGCGGACAGCATGTCATCTTCGTTCAAATTGCCTGATTCAACAACTTTGGCAATGAGTGAAATTTACCCGCCCCGTACCTACAGAGGCTTTGATGAATGTAGAAAGTCAATCTTGGCCCTCTATGGTCGCCTGAAAGAGAGAGATGTTAACCAGGTCCTCTCGTATAAGCATGTGGGACGAAGTGTGTTTGTTGATCTCGAAAAAAATCGTGCCAAACTGGGGGCGGCCGTACGTTTCACTTATTTTAAGGACATCGAGACGCTGTTGATTAAAATCCCCCTGGCCCCGCACGAAACAGCTCATCTGAGCATAGCTGGGGACACGAGAACGATCTTGACTAACATGGGAGTCGAACCGGCGGAGCGTGTGCCTATGGGTGCTACAACGTACACGACCAACCCACCCTCGGAGTCGAGCAAGGAAGGTGACTCCGCCCTCAAGAATAAGATTCTGAGACCTAATGACGGTGACTGGCCCCACTGCGTGATTGAGTGTGGTTTATCTGAGTCGTTGCCGCACCTGCGTATGGCGGTGGATTGGTGGATCGGCAACTCTGGAGGGGACGTCAACCTAGTTCTGCTTCTGAATATTTCACGAGCCAGAAAGACTATTACCATCGAAAAGTACATCCCGTTTGCCCGACAAGGTCCTAGAACGAGAGCACAAACGGCCGGAACCGTCCACGTTCGTCGGTGCGTTTCTACAATTGTCATCAACATGAAGGCCAACCCCCCCTCCGTCCACGGTCCCCCGCTTATACTGGAGTTTGAGAAAATCGTTGGAAGACCGGCTGTCGGGCAAGAGCATGATGTAGTCTTTGGCTATGCTGCCTTGTTGACTATAGGTGCGACTGTTTTCGGATGAGTGCCATAGGTTGCTTGGGGGTTATGATAGGATGAATGATGGAAACGTGGGCCTGTTTGCATTCAAGTTTAATGAGTTCCCTCAAGGCTCTGGCCGTACACCTTGAAGTACAAATACAAGATCTATCTTAGAATTGGTAGAAACTAATGGACTTCATCCATCATGAACACCCTCTTCCTCATCACCAACTCTTTCGCATCTGGATCCGATAACGCGTAATGTAGCACCGCATGCTTTCCATCTCCAGCCCTCTCATACATCATCGTTCGCACCCTCGCCCTCTCCGGTACATACCCATCAGCGTCGGCTGCCTCCCTTTCCATCTTCGCTATTTCCCGGATCATATATAAGTATGACATCGAATCATGTAGTCCTTCGCGATGAGGCCATGCGCGGAACAGTTTCAGCACACGCTCTCGGATACCCACATCGCGGCATTTGATTCCTACCGAAAACAGTGGGACGAAGACACCGATATCGGAGATGACGTTGGGGAGTGGCTGTTGCTTGTGGGCGTATTCCGCCTGAAGGCTGGCGACGATCTGCTCTGTTAAGGTTACGGCTCGCGTCCATCCTGCGAAGTATCGGTCGTAGATGGTTTCGGAGACATCCAAGAAGGTGGCGATGTAGGTACTCATGACGATGTGACTGACGCGGATTGTATCAATAGCCCGAATCTCTTTGGGCGTAAAGTGTTGGGCCTGGGAGAGGTATGTCTCAAAGGCGTTGATATGGCGTTGCATGTTACTGTATTGCTGTTGTTGCTCCATGTAGAGAGGACGATGATCTGCAGAGCGATCTCGAAGTTCTGCTTCGCAGCGCGTCCAGAAGCGTGTCATGCTATCGATCAACGGGTCCAACCTTTCCTTTGCCTCCTTTAGACTGCGTATTTCTAAATTATCGTACTGCACCCTGGAAAGATGTGCATCCGATGGTTGCAACCTCATCACGGAATCCTCGCTGAAATGCGCTGCCTGGACTGTCAATTGCGCAAACATCTGCATGAACACTGCGTCCTCTTCTAGTTTACTATCCTCATTCGTACCAGCGGAGATGGCTCTGAACATTGCTTCCCTCGCTCTCGGGCCAGTCTGATTCATAAGGATGTACGTCCCATTTTTCAGATGCACCAACACATTACTGTAGTTATCTTGCAAGAGCTCTATAATCACAAAGATCACACAACACACCAGCGCCGTAACCCGTAGCTGGGGATCCCCAGATCTGGATGCAAGACGGCGACGAAGAACCGCAATCGCCCGCCCGTATTGCTCCAGTGCAAAGAGCCGATAATCGTTATTGCCACCTACTACTTCTGTTCCGGTAACACTCACAGTTGTAGTTTCGTGGAATGCCCCCAGCGCTGCGACAGCGTGTCCAACCGCCGGCTCCGTCTGACTCATCTGTAGCACGAGGCGTTGCCAGAGTTCCGAGTCACATAGCCCGGTCAGCATGGGCACCGTATATGTTTGGAATAAGGCGAGACAGCGGCGTTCGTCTGTTGTCATACCGGGCACATTAGTGGAAATGTGCGTGTGCAGAAGACTAGCGTGTCGGAGGCGCGTTTTCACAGGGAGCTGAAATACCGGGGAGCGGTCGCAAATACGACCTGTCGCTGTGCAGTTCTTGCATGATGGTCCTGGTGTCTCGTCGCATTTGTTACGTCGTGTTCGACATGTGCGGCAACCTGTTCGAGACCGCGGTGAGTACTTCCTCAGGCCTAGGGTTTTGGAGCCCATCGCGGGGTTGACCACGTTGTAAGTTATAACATCTCCAACTCTGACGCTCGGTAGAATGGTTAAGAGTGAGGTTTCGGGCCGAGCCGATGGGCAGTGGAGCGTCCCAAGCGAGGGCACCGATAGCCTGAATGGTAGCTTTATCGCTGGAAATGAATGGCGCACAAAGTCCTAAATTAGAGCTATCCAAGTCTTATCAGTCTCGAGAGTATTGCAGAAACACATATGAAGTATCCTTGAACAGATGCTACAAATTCCCGTGGAGCTTATCGCGCAGCACAAATTACTGAACCCTTGCAAACGACCTTTGAATAGATTGCAATCACGAGCGTCAGCCATCAGAAGAGCGATCTACCGATCATTCCACTCATTGTCAAGCCTTGGACCCGCACGAGGCAGGAACGCACCCCGCCGCCCCCCCTCCGCGTCATCATTGGCGTCTTCATCCTCCAGCGCAGCGGGCGTAATATACTGCTGGCTGCGTGCCTGTCTTCCAAACTGCATTGTCATCCAGCTCGGTCTCTGACGCATGGCCTGGTATAACGCAACCTGTAGTTTTCCTTAGTAAATCATTAACAGTAACGAAGCGCATCCACGAACCTTCATGAGCAAAGTCAAAACAGCTGCTACAAAAACCATCCATGAAGCACTCTGCTGCTGCTGTCTCCACGGAACCAGACAGCTTGTCCCGTAATTAAACTGCACCTCACATGCATCATCTCCGGTGGTTTTGTCCTTAAACGGCCACGCTCGGTCATGGATACTCCGGAATCCACAACAGCGAAATTCGTCCTGAATAGCGCGAATAGGTTGAGCGTCTTTCGCGCGGAAGTATGACTGCCATTCCTGTTCCAGTCGACAGGTTGTGATGCTCTCTGGGTACAAGTAGGCGAGGGCCACGGTAGCAATGATTGTGGTTATGATAGATTGAAGGTGGTTGATGACGGGAAAGAGTCTTCGCCAAGGGCTAGACGACTGGCGGTCATCTGCAGGCTGGGCGAGTCGACTGGCAAGGTACAGAGCCAGTGCTGTAAGAGGAGGGAAGATGGTGGCGATGGCTGGAACCCATTCAGGAAGGGGAAGGTAAAGTGAAGCTGTACGAGACCAGGACAGCCTGAAGAGATGATTAAGCTTGATTCTCGACGCCACACCGCTGTATCAAGTGTGAGAAGGTGACTTACGCTCCAAGAATGATAGCAATTATCGCACACTATTGGAGACGATGACTTGTCAGTTGGCGTTCAAGAACAGTGGACTTGCTCATACCGCTGCTGCTACTGTGGAAGCCACCGTGGGCAATCCGTAGATAACTGCCATCGTGATTTCGATGCTAGACTATGAAGGTGATGAAATATCAAGCAGAAGGCTATGTCTTAGTAGTTATACTCTGAGTGGTGAGAAGGGAACAAGCTGTTGGGAGTGTGAAGTGAAGGGGATGGAGCTGGCCAGGCGGGGTCGGCGCTTGCAGCTACGCACATGTCAGGCAGAAGCCATGGTTGAGCAATGCTTCCACAGTCCTGACGCCTCCATAGAGCAAGCTTACTGCTAAAGTAGGTATGACAGGAGCTCAGCTTCAGTTTAAATCTAGTGAACATTCCATTCATAAAGAGCTCATGAGCTGATGAGCTAATCTAGGGATAGTGGTATATTTGTGGGGTAAATCAACTTGAGAATCAATCCCTCTAGCCTGGGCTCCACTGTCACGAAAATGAAGACCAATGTACACAGCACAAGGGCAAAAATGAAGATGTCATTGAAAGAATTATATACTCTTGGATTTGCCTTTTGCTCCATCCATCTGCATAGAGTCATGCTGCTCTGTGTTTGCCGATCACGATCACCAACCGCGGATGGTCACCTGGCCCATCGGAGCTACCCGCGCTAAAAGGTCAAGCTAAGATAACGCGAAGCTCTGCTTTTCCCCGATTTCTTCCTCTCTCAAATCTTACCCTGCCTTTCCCTGGTGTCGCTACCTGTTTTCACCATGAAACCATACATCGGTATCCCAGCGGTGATAGTGCTCGTTCATCGTGCTTGGTCGCGAAAGTCGCTGACCACCCCCGGCCTCATTGCGGCTGCGCTGACGGCCAGCGCCCATGCTCTTCATCCATGGTCCGCTCCTTTTGTCTTATTAGGAGTATTCTACTTTGGGGGCACCAAAGTTACCAAGGTATATATTCTCTTCAACATCGTCGATCCGCGGTTTATAATTTCTAATCGCACACTTGCCAGGTTAAACACGATGTTAAAGCTCGTTTGACGCTCTCCGCGACCGGCTCCGAGGGCGGCGAGGGTCAACGTACCCACATCCAAGTCCTGGCGAACTCTGTTGTCGCTACAGTGCTTGCTCTCCTACATACATATGTTCTGGCAGGGAAGCCTGCAAGCGCAACACAGTGCTTTTCGAATGGTCATGATGTGGCGGATCTGTTGGTCGTGGGAATAGTCGCGTAAGACTTATCTCTATTCCTTACCCTTTGTAATGCGCTTACTGACAGGTCATCGTTATAGGAACTACGCCGCTGTCGCCGCTGATACATACTCCTCCGAGCTTGGTATTCTATCCAAGTCCAAACCCCGCCTGATCACCTCTCCCACGTTCCGCGTTGTTCCCCCCGGTACCAATGGCGGTGTAACGGGCACCGGACTCCTAGCAGGAGTGCTGGGTGCATTTACAATTGCCGTGTCATCCGCTGCTATTCTACCTTTCTGCTCCGAAGGCGATACTCTCTCGACACTCAAGAGCCGGGCTCAGTGGATCCTGGCTGTGACAATGTGGGGAGGTTTGGGCAGTGTGCTGGATAGTGTCTTGGGTGGATTGCTCCAGGCCAGCGTGGTGGACAAGAGAACAGGAAAGGTCATCGAAGGAGCCGGTGGCCAGAAGGTCAGTACATGATTAACATCTACCGGATTGTTAGGAAGAGGATAGTGCTGATATTGTCATGCAGGTCCTTGTTCACCCCTCTTCTACTAAGCCCGGCGTCCCAGCTGATACCACCGGTCTGAAGCCTGCCGGATCAAGCTCGAGTGCGCAGGTACACGCCACAGAGGCAGTCGCTAACACTGCCACTCTGAAAGGAACCAGGGCTACTGGAACGTCGACGGGGACGTCCGCAGGAGAAACTGAATCGGGACACGAAAGCCGGAGGGTAGAGAGTGGACGGGACCTCTTGGACAACAATGCCGTGAATCTTCTGATGGCCTTTGCAATGAGTGTTGGTGCTATGGGTGCTGCAAGTTGGGCCTGGGGTTTAAATCTGGCTGACTTGGCTTTGTGGTAGCCATTGAGTGCTTGAAGCGTATCTATGACTCGCAATGCTATGACGATTTTCATGACGTTGACTGATTCGAAAGACTAGATTCTTGATCCGTAGAAAAGGTAGGAAGGGGAGAAAGAAAGACGTGCATTTGACACTCGCTAGTCGGCGGGTAAGGAGAGCGTCATAAAGGAATCGCTATATATAATATCAAAGACCATTACTCCAACAATACCCCACTTCTTCACCGAACTGGCTATGTCTTCGCCAAAAAGGCAGACCAGCATGCAGCGGGTTAGCGCTGATTATACCTCTCTTGGACGACGGTTTGGTACCGTCGTCTCTCCCTCTCCAGATAACTCAACGTGACGCTCTGGTCCCTGTGATAGTCAATGAAATCCTCCCATTGTTCTTGTGGCACAATAACTTCATAAGGCTGTTCTGCGAAAATATCTGTCGGCCGGAATCTGGGTGCCATGCCCTTGGGGTGCATCTCGAAAGTGAATAGCTTTTGCTTGCCACCAAGTTTGAGTCCAGTGGAATCTTCAGGTTGCCTCTCGAGAAGTGACTTGGGGTGGGCTATGTTCTGCCGATGCGTGGATTGTGGGATATTGTCTTGCGACAACAAGTGAAGGCTATCATTCCATCTTCGTTTCGAGTCTCGGTTGTCTGGCACTTCACTAACCGTTGGTATTTTCTGCAGTTGCATTGCGGGTCTGTGAGCGTCCTGCAACATGCGCTGTCGATCTTGGTCGCTCAATCCCGGCTGACAGAGTGGTAGGTAAAATGCCATTGTGCTCGCCTCAGGTTGCTTTGTGATCCATAACTGGCATTTGCGAAACAGTCGATACGCCTTTTCATAGTTTCCTTGAGCAAACTTCACCCGAGCCTGCCAGTATCTGCACCGTGCGATCACTGGTCTCTCCCCATACTTTTCTGCCAAGTCCTGAGCTTTCTGGGCCTCGACTTCGGCCTCGCGGGTCTGGCCCTTCTCGAGGTAGTCCTTTACGTTGCGAAGAGCAGTCTTCATATTGCTCATGTCAACGACCATATTACAGTAGGATATGATATCATCTGGCTTGTCTTCGGTTGCCGTCTTGGGTTTCCTTTTCTCAAGCGAGTACCTGGTTGAATGTTGTAACTGGGGAGGTGGTGGTGGTGGTGGGTAATCAAATTGTTGGCACTGGGTGTCAGGATCAGTGGGTTGAGATTGCCATGAGGCATGTTCTCGCTCATCTGTACAACCGCTTTCATCCCTGCTGTACAAAGTATCAGCCTGGACTTGCCATAAATGGTCCCCGTCATCGTTTGCAAATTCATCCGTGGAGCTTTGATCATACGAAGCGCCATCGTTGTAATTTGCTTCCATAAGGATCTGCAATGCCTCGTCCCCGCTGGCGGCCATATCTGAATGCTCGTACTCCTCGTCGCAGTCTGCTCTGATATTCAATGCGGCATCTCGCATATGCGAGTAATTGCGCCTGTTTGTTGACATTTTGCAGCATATCAGAATTCAAGGTACTCAACTCACTGGATTTCAAAACATAGGATCCTGGGTGATCCTGGGTTTGAAGCGGTATTTATATTTCATAATGGTTCTAAGGAGAGCTGCATACACACTACTAGTTTACGGTATTTCACTACTGAGAAGACATTCGACAAATATTCCATTATGAATTGTTTCACCGGACTTGCTAATAGCGTTGGATATATATTGGATAAAAGCTGAGCGCTTCGGTGTTCAACGGAGATATCCCCGAAGTACACCGATGCTCGTATATATGATGCTCTTGGGCAGCTACTATGCGTCCACCTGATCGGATTATTCAAGACATCTTTCGTTATTTGTTGTTCATCCAGCGGAATCTCTCCGCTGATCTGGTCTCAGCAGCTGATCAGCCCTAATCTTATCGGATAAGCAGCTACACTAAGTATGCCTGAAAGGGGTCGGGTTCGTCACTGGCCGGACTCACGCGGGAATGCTGAGTAACTTTCAAGACTACTACCGTAGTGCTGCTGATGAAACTTCATTGTTTGTTTCTGACAGTAGTTCAGCACTGGGCTGACACAGACACTGGTCAATACGAGCTCCACTGAGGCATATTCCATGCAATACGGATCAATCAGGTGGATGTGTCCGATGCCAATCAGACAAGCCTGATGGATGTATAGGATAAGATGGTGGTTGGGAAATGCCGTGTCCTTCTGATGACAAACTGCCTCAAACAGGCAACAGCAGCAAATCAAACCAGACAAACCGGGGTGGGGTAACCAAACGGAACAAACAATACCCAACATGGTAATCCCCGCCCCAAGCTAAGTCATGCAAACCAATGCAATCAATGCAAACTTAACGTCATGTTCGTGTCGGCGCTTCCTTCTGGCCTCGGCGGTTGGACCTCTTTTCCGCATGCGTCACTGGCCGGCGGTGCTTCATCCATTGGATCGCCGTGACACCTGGTTGTTCCTTGGAAAGTAACCCGGATGGTGGGTTCCCAAGCCATCCCACCGGAATGGTGTACCCTGCCCAGTATGGTCTGATTGACGTGCATGGCCGGCCTCAACGGTAATTTCCGGTCTGCGGTGGGACAAATCGCCCTGAGCTTACACATCGCGGAGGGCGTCCAGACCTCGATGACCCAGTCAGTCATGATGTGCTGTTTGCAAGGGCCCGCTTTTTGGATAGCGCAGGAACAGCTGCCCCCTGGTAATATTGAGAGAGGTGGGACGAGCAGCATGATACTCGTCTCTCTGATCCCCCACGCCAACTTCGAGTCTGACCTGTCGACCTATTTATCCAGTGGTGGATCTACCTGTAGTTGATCAATCTTGCATTTCTTCTCTGCAAGGACTGGCGCTTCTCCTCATCTACCCCTCATTAGCCCCCCCGATACCATCCGCGGTTTGCGCGCGCATACAATAATATAAGCTCTGTGGCTTACCCTTGAACTTGTACTTTTTTCTCTTTGGAGTGGCTTGTATAACTGTTGCTTTTCTACTTGCTTTATTGTTGCTAGAGTTCCGTGCTTACCCAATATGTCACCCTTATGTCCGGTCGTCAAGGGCGTTGACATCGTCGATATCCGTCAAAATGACGTGGAGTTTTCCCTGGTAAATGATATCCAGCGAGGTATAGATCCTCCGGCAGGAACTTGCCGATCCATGCCCACAATGCTTCTTTACGACGCTCAGGGGCTCAAGCTGTTCGAGGACATTACGTACCTGGAGGAATACTATCTCACAAATGCGGAGATTGACGTTCTACGGACACATGCGAAGAGGATCGTTGAACGCATCCCGGACAATGCGCAATTACTGGAACTAGGCAGTGGGTGCGTCTTCCTTCCGCTTGGAGCATGTATAGAGTATAGGGTACAGATACGGGATTCTAACTTACGGTAGCAATCTGCGCAAGATTGAGATCCTTCTCCAGGAATTCGAAGCGGCGAGCAAAAAAGTGGACTACTATGCATTGGATCTGTCGCTCTCAGAGTTGGAGCGCACATTCTCGGAAGTGTCCCTCGATCAATATCAATATGTTGAGCTCCACGGCCTTCATGGCACGTACGACGACGCCCTCACCTGGCTAGAAAACCCCGCGAATCGAAAGGTCCCAACGGTGATCATGTCAATGGGCTCGTCGATAGGAAATTTCGATCGTCCTGCAGCGGCAAAATTCTTGTCGCAATTTGCCAGGCTCCTAGGGCCGTCGGATTTGATGGTGCTTGGTTTGGATAGTTGCACGGACTCGGATAAAGTGTACAAGGCATACAATGATTCCAAGGGTATCACACGGCAGTTCTACGAGAACGGGTTGTTGCATGCGAACGCTGTGCTTGGATACGAAGCATTCAAACTCGATGAATGGGATATCGTGACGGAGTACGATAACGTCGAAGGGCGGCACCAGGCGTTCTACGCGCCAAACCGGGACGTGACTATAAACGGGGTACTACTTCAGAAAGGCGAGAAGCTGATTTTTGAGGAGGCATTCAAATATGATCCCGAGCAGTGCGATCAGCTCTGGCATGATGCGGGTTTAATTGAGGACGCTGAGTTTGGCAATGAGTCTGGGGATTACCGTATGTCATCCTTTGGCAATGTGCTACTCTGCATGTCATGTTGCACTGCATTGTGTAAAAACATGTTACACCAGTTGAGACCATCATACTAACATAATCTGTCGAGCAGTTATCCACGTGCTCTCTTCGGCTTCTCTCAACTTTTCAACGAGACCATCACAGTATGCGGCTCAATCTATTCCGAGCTTTGAGGAATTCCAGTCACTGTGGACAGCATGGGACATTGTCACCAAGGCCATGGTTCCTAGAGAGGAACTTCTTTCGAAGCCAATCAAATTGCGCAATGCATTAATCTTCTACCTCGGTCACATACCTACGTTTCTCGGTCAGTGTTCTGCTTGGCTATTTGTGGAGTGCAAGTGTAGGGGTCAGCATATTGACAAGCGCAGATGTTCATTTGACCCGAGCATTGGGCGAAAAGCCAACGCATCCCAAGTCATATCGACTCATCTTCGAACGCGGAATCGACCCCGATGTGGATGACCCCGAAAAGTGCCATTCTCACAGCGAGATTCCAGACGAATGGCCTGCCCTTGGAGACATCTTGGACTACCAAGTGCGGGTTCGAAGTAGGGTGAGGTCCATCTTTCAGAAGCATAATGTGGCTGAGAATAGGGTGCTTGGTGAAGCACTCTGGATCGGGTTTGAGCATGAAGCCATGCATCTGGAAACGTTCCTTTACATGCTTATCCAGAGTGAACGAACACTTCCGCCCCCTGCCGTTCCGCGCCCAGATTTTAAGAAGTTATTCCACGATGCCCGGCAAGAGTCAAGACCAAACGAGTGGTTTTCGATTCCCGAGAAGACGCTTTCGGTTGGATTACATGATGATGGACATTCAGTTCCTCGTGACTCTTTTGGCTGGGACAACGAAAAGCCCCAGAGAAAGATAACCGTTAAAGCATTCGAAGCTCAAGCGCGACCAATAACAAATGGAGAGTACGCGAAGTATCTACAGGCGAATCAGCTGCCCCAGAAGCCAGAGTCCTGGGTCTTGATCAAGCCCGAGACGTACCCGACTTGCAATGGTGTCAGTCAAGACAGTAGCTACGCTACGAATGAATTCATGGCACACTTTGCCGTTCGCACTGTGTTTGGCTCCGTCCCGCTCGAGCTAGCCCAGGACTGGCCGGTTATCGCGTCGTACGATGAATTGGCCAAGTATGCCAAGTGGGTGGACTGCAGGATACCAACCTTCGAAGAGGCAAAGAGTATCTACGCGCATGCAGCTCGGCTGAAGGAAACTAGCCACGGCCTGAACGGTCACAGGTAAGCATACCGCTTCCACTAGATGCACAGGACTTACTGTCATAGTGAAAGGAACGGAGTCAACGGACACGAACATATCGAGACCAACCCCCTACGGCCTCGCACCCCGGACCACCAACCAGTACAGCATCCTTCGCGAGAATCTCTGCCGGTGTTTGTTGAGCTCGACAATTGCAACGTCGGCTTCAAACACTGGCACCCTACCCCGGTCATCCAGAACGGCGACCGACTCGCCGGTCATGGAGAGCTGGGAGGCGTCTGGGAGTGGACGAGCACTGAACTTGCACCCCACGAAGGGTTCGAGGCCATGCAAATCTACCCCGGATATACATGTAAGCTTGCTGTGTGAGATACATGAACACAAGCTAACTGAGAACAGCCGACTTCTTCGACGGAAAACACAATGTCATCCTCGGAGGGTCATGGGCGACGCATCCACGGATCGCCGGCCGCACTACCTTGTAAGTCCGTATGCAAGACTAGCGGGTTCATGAGCTAATCTGTTCAGTGTCAACTGGTACCAGCGGAACTACCCATACCCCTGGGCTGGAGCCCGGCTGGTGCGGGATGTCTGAGGGGATGCCTAAGATAGAATAGGTACTCATGCAATAACACTTACCAGTTCGCCACCGGATCGACAGTAGAATTTCCCATAACTTCGGACCCCTCGGAAAGCAGGCATACATAACATTAACGTAAATCATGTCCCATGTAGCTCTATACTTCATCGTAGGAATCCTTAAGGCCCACCGCAGCGGGGAAGCTCCCGATAACGTGACGCCATACCCCTCCTGACGTCGTTGTTAAATGATCCACGCCTGGTTCTCCATCTTCTTCCCCAACTTCTTCCCCACGTCCCCCCAGAATTACCAAGACCCATTTTCACAATGTCGGTCCCAAACATCACCACCATCTCTCCCATCACCAACCGTCCCATCTTCAACCGCACCGGCGCCAACCCAGAAGACATCGTAGGCATCGCCGAATCCGCCCAAGAAGCCTACCGTTCCTTCTCCGAATCCACCACCCTCAAACAACGCCAGGACATCGTCACCCGCGCCCTAGACAAGCTCGAAAAGAGAAAAGATGACCTCGCCAGACAGATCACCGAGCAAATGGGCCGGCCCATATCATACACAGGTGTCGAAGTCGCCACGGCCATCAAGCGCAGCCACTACCTAAACCGCATCAGCGACTCCGTCCTCGGCGAAGCGGGCATCGTCCCCGGAGAAGAAGAACAGGGCTTCAAGCGCTACATCAAGCGCAAGCCTGTCGGCGTCGTCCTGATCATTTTCGCCTGGAATTACCCCTACCTTGTTCTCGTTAACAGCTTAATCCCCGCCATTTTGGCCGGGAACGCAGTCATTCTGAAACCGTCGCCGCAGACACCGACCATCGCAGAGGAAGTCGCCAATGCGTTTGAAGAAGCGGGCCTTCCAGAGAACGTGATTCAATATGTGCACTCCGGGTCCCCGACTCTACTTGAGAGTCTCGTTCGCTCGTCCTGCGTCAATCACATTTGTTTTACGGGCTCCGTGGAGGGAGGCCTAGCTACGCAGAAAGCAGCCTCTGATCGCATCGTCAACCTCGGACTGGAACTAGGCGGCAAGGATCCAGCGTATGTGCGCGACGACGTCGATATCCCCTGGGCGGCGGCGGAGATCGTCGACGGGGCTATCTTCAACAGTGGGCAGAGCTGCTGCGCTATCGAGCGGGTCTACGTGCATCAGAATATCTACGATAAGTTCGTGGCGGAGGTTAAGAAGGTGCTGAGCAATTACGTGGTTGGGGACCCGTTCGATAAGAAGACGCAGATCGGGCCTGTGATTTCGAAGCGCGCGAAAGAGGACATCGAGGCGCATATTGCTGATGCCGTGGAGAAGGGGGCGAAGGATGAGACGCCGGCGAATGAGACGTTTGAGAATCCTCCGTCTGAGGGGAATTATGTTAAGCCTACGCTGTTGACGGGGGTTACCCACGAGATGCGGGTCATGACGGACGAGACGTTTGGGCCGGTGATTCCGGTTATGAAGGTGGAGGGGGATGATGAGGCCGTTAAGTGGATGAATAGTAGTGAGTTTGGGTTGACAGCTAGTGTATGGACGAAGGATGTTGCTGCCGCGGAGGAGCTGGTTGAGCGGGTGGAGGCGGGGACGGTGTTTATCAATCGATCGGATTATCCTAGTCCGGTGAGTTTGCGCTGTTGATGTTGATGATGATTCTGGAGATGTGCTAATGGAGGTATAGGACCTGGCCTGGACAGGCTGGAAGAATTCAGGACGCGGAGTAACGCTCAGTCGGTTCGGGTTCGAGCAATTCGTCAAACTGAAGAGTTACCATATCAAGGACTATCCCAAATAGATGATGCGGGCTGTTTCGTTTGTTGATTTGTATTTGATTTGATTTGAATGATGCCTTGATGATCGATAGACCAACTCCAGTCCTGCCATGACAACGATAATAACAACTTTAAATGTCAATGACAAATCCACACATCGCGTAAATGTAAAGATAAGCACTAGCCATCCTTCAGCAGCGAAGGGACCAGAACATTGCAATGTATGGAGTAGTACTGCATCGCAATGCCACCAATTGAGTGGGTAAGTGCATTTGGCCCCATCCTCTAAGGAACTAGTACCCACTGCGAAGGCATCACATACCAGTCAGTAGCCAGCCAGCCAGGCGGTAACTAAGTGTCTAGCTGACTAGCAACGAAAAGGCAATTGGTAACGCCCAACTATGACAGACCCTAGCCAAGAAAGATCGCTGTATGGGCGGAAGAAACGACCGGAGGCTGGCTGGATGTTCTGAGGCTGAGATAAGTAGATATTTGTAGGCAATGATAACAAGTTAATGTGATGTAATACTATGTACAGAGTGATGGTATTGGGGGGTGCATTCTTTGTGTGATGTCCTGCATTCTTTCGTGATGGGAATGGGAGTGGGATGACAAGGGCGTTTTGTAAGGGACCACCACGGAGGAGAATTATTCAGATAAGACGATTTATCTTGGTAGCAGGGTATTAACCAGGTAAACCATGAAAACTCAATGACTACAGAGAGATTTCAGATATAATGAATGACCTGAATTGGACTGTATTAGGAAGGGATCCCATAAACCTTTTGCCTCAGGCAAACACCATCCATCCATACTTCATCAACTAACAACCACTATCTACTTACCCTACCTCACCACCAACATGAAGATAAAACACCCAGCTAGATAAGTCTAGATAATAAATAGACCCTTACCCCCATTTCAATCATAACGAATTCCCCAACTCTCCTGTCCCTCTCCTCCCCACTCTCATCCCCTACAGATATTTATCTCCAAGAATGCTAAACTTCGTTACCTATCACACTATTTACCCGCGGATCAGCGGGCAAATCTCTCACCAGTCAGTTACAGAAGGCCAGAAACTGAAGAGAATAGGCATTGTTGTGATGCAAGGGAGGTGGGTGTCTGTCTTCTTAGGTATCGCCACCATCCCTCTTCTTCCTCTTCTTCTCCATTTAATCTCGCTAGTTACCTATCTATCTATCTACGGAGTAAGTACTTAGGTAGGAGTTCGAATTGACTTTCCGGGGGAACTCAGTTTACTTATTTACTTACTTACTACTCATTTTCTGTATCCAGGGTCTGGCAATCGTAACAATGACAGCGAGATAGTTTACTTCGTAACTAAGTAGTCACTAAGTGTAAGCAGGGGATGGGATGGGGAGGGGGGACAAAAGGGGGGGCCGGAAGTATTCTTAGAATGTTCGATGCATAACTAACTTATTACCCTTTGCCCCCAGTAGTATTTTCCCCTTATGTTTCTGGATTATTTTCTACCTATTTTTATTATTTCTGTTCTGTTCTACAGTGAAAAAGTGAAAGTAAGAAATGTGTGCTGTGCAATGGAGTACATACTTATTTCACACGGAGTATCTATTCTAAACACCGTAGATATACCGAGTAGTAATAACTATACCCAAACTATTCCCGTTGTTGCAGTGCAGTATTCTATTCTGGGTAACCCGATAAACCGGACAAAATGGGGGCCAGCCAGCCCAAGTTGGGGCCGATCGGTGATCCAAGCCACCACCACCAACAATTAATCCCCCCTCTCCATATGGGGATGACGAATGCGAAACTTAATTCATCAATTTACAACTGTCTGTGTAATAATAATAAATATAGTATTCTATAGCATATAGCATGGTTTCATGCAGTCAGCAATCAGTGCAGCGGGTGGTTACATACATACATACTGTATGGCGCCCTGTTTTGGGTACCTACAGATGTGGCATATGTAGCCTACTTACTTAGTTGTTTACATACGTAAGGCTTTCAGTGCCACCTAGACTAGACTAGCCAAGTAATGTCTACACACCGTATGTATGTATGTCTGTATGATTTGCCCAACAATTCTTCGGAGATTATCGCGTCACTCACTCCTCTAGTCCGTCTCCTTCCCCCAGTTAAGAAAGGGGATGGATGGACGGGGAGCATATTTGCTTCTGTGACGGATACTCAGAAAGTCAGTAAACTGAGCTGGACCTGCCAGGGGGAATGTGTCACCCGCGGCGCGTAAGTTCAATTACTTACTAGCAATGCTTCCAATCAGTTTCCGGCACATAACATAAGGCTGTCACTGTGGATATTGCATATTACTTACTCCCCCATCCAAGGGTAGCATAGCTAGCGTAAGATAGTTGTCGTGCCACAAAATTCCGCCGATCCGTCTTAAGCCTGCATTCAGATTTGCACGGGCGAAAAACCGTTTGTTCAGTTCGAGCGAAAGGGAAATCAAAATAAAAAAGAAAAGAAAAGAGGGCCGAAATCGAGTTTCTCCTGCAGGGTGTTTCGTCGTCGTTTCCATATATCTAGACTTGTTTTCTCTGACCGGTCTTTTCTTTCTCTCTTGTCCTTCTTCTTCGTCTTCTATTCCTGCTTCCTTGTTTTTATTCTTTTATTGTTTTCTTTTCTTGATGCGCCCAATGTCCCACTGCTAGAGCTTTTTTTGTTCTGCCGACTAGTCCTTCCTTTTGGTTCTCACTCACTTACTCTCACGCTCGCTCGCTCGCTTCTTGTGTTTCGTGTTTCGGTGTTGCCACTTGTTTTTTTTAAAACTAAGCCCTACATACTTAACTCTTTGTCACTCGTTTCATAGTGTCACATCGCCATTGTCGTCCATCTTCGTCATTGTGATTGTGATTGATAGAAAGCTGCTCTTCGAAGCATCCACTCGCTTTTGTTGATCGATCTGCTGGTTGCTTGAACTAGCACTATCTTTGCTTTTTGTGTTTCTTAATTGGCATCGGTCCCTGCTTTTGTAGATAGTGACCGATCTCGATCTCTCGTTCACTACCACCATTCTCACCTTACGACACTCGCTTGATTCATCATCATCATCATAATCATCACCACCTAAACAACAAACACCTGAAGTCACTATGGAGTGTTTTCGGCAGATAGCTCGACTTGTCAAGTCTCCCTTTCGGCGCGAGAAGCAGCAGAAGGTGCTGGAAATTGTGAGTCCAACACATCCCATCATGTCCCCATGATGTCTCTCCCACCCATATGCTAATGCAGTGTGCACTCTAGGGACCCCCAACCGACTTTCGTAAAGAGGAATTGCCCGCATTCTTTTCTGATGACGAGTTAGTAACCTCACGTCCTGACTATTCTGCTATCCGGTCTAACATCACTGCAGTGCGGCAACCTTGCACAGTCGGGGTTCCACCCTAGAGAAGGAGAAGGAAGCGGCGGCCACCGCCATGGAACGTCAACCATCGACACGAGACAAGATCAAGACGCATGTCCGGAGGCTGAGCGTCCGGGTTGCGAGACCAGTTTCTGTTGCCCACGATGAGCAATGAGCCGATCAAATCGATGCCAGCTGTACACGCTTGCATATCAACATCATCGACAGTTTATCTCGTTACGGAAGCATGGAAATTCATCATAAATTCTCCTCTCAGCGTGATTCACGGTCTGCAACGTCAAAACAAGAATGTTGGAACTTCATTGAGACGCGATTTCTTTGCCTTGGGGTCCGGGCCTCGTGGATTTGGTGCTCTTCGACCTAGTGACGGGGATGATATCGGGCCCTGCATCTGATTGCTTGACCGAGACGGCTCTGGAAGCCCGTCAAAGTCATCATCGAATATTAATCTCTTCTTAGATTTGGTCGCCCTCGGTGTACTGTATCTACTACTCATAGACTGCACTCTTCTGATTCCATTGTCCCCGGTAGAGCGATTATTCATCGGGCTGCTTCGCGAGCTAGCAGCAGTAGGCGTAGTCTCCGTAGCACGATGCTGTATACGACTCGGCCCCGTCAGGGTCCTCGTCCGTGCGTCCAGATCGTCGTCATCCGTCGTTTCACTTAGTTGATCGCCGGTCCCCATCGCATCCTGTCGCTCCCTTGCTGCCCCATCCGTAGCCGCGCTGCTTCCTGCTGACGCCCGCAGTCCAGCAGCCGCCCGCGTCGTCGACTTGATGCCCTGCATCCCGACCAACGACCGCGCCTTTCGGGGGCTAATCAGCAGATCATGCAGTGACGTACCCGCCCAAGTATCATCTTCCTCTTCCTCCTGATCATCCTCTTCCGAATCCACGGCAGGTCGTAAACCTTCCACCATCTTCTGCAGCCCCTCCTTCTGCTGAGCGGACAAATCCTCCGCCGCAGCCTTGCGTTTAGCTTCCTCGGTCTGCGCAGTAACACCATCGGTCGGTCGAGCGATATTCTGTATGGTCGTGGCATTCTGCAACTTGGCTTCTTTCTTCCGTCGTATGTATTCTGCGTAGTGTAGGTGTTGTGTGAAGGTTTGTGCGACCGCGTAGAACTCGTCTTCTACCATCATGTATATGTCGTCGTTGTCGAAGCCTTCGCGGAGGTATCTTTACATGCTGTTAGCGTACTGCGTTTTTTCATGGGTGTGTGTGGCTATGGTATGGTCACGTACTCTTCAGACGGACAGCGATGGATGGGAGAGGACGGCGGTGTAGGAGCTATAGCAAGGCGTCAGTGGACCTCAGTATACTCATATTGCAAAGACAAAAAGCAACGGTTTGAGTAAAAGGTACATACAAGACCGCATGAAATCGCGCTTCTTCATCCTTGAACCTGGAGTCATCGCCATCTCGGCTTTTGGCGTCACATCGTTGTCATCTTCTTCTTTCTCCTTCTCTTTGGCTCTGGTCTCGCGCTTCACGGTTCGACGCGGTGTGTCTGACGGAGATGTCTTCGGTTCTCGTTTGGTTGTTGTTGCTGCATTGAGTAGCCATGGTAGGTTGCGGGGCATCTTTGTCGCTGGTTAGGAGGATGATGCTGGTCAATTAAACATTATTGGAATATGAAGTGAGGAGTGTATGTATGGATATGGAGAGGGAGGATGTGAGGAGGGAATAATGGTGGTGTCTTGCGACCGCTGATACGCGGCTTCTCCCCGCCTCCGCACGGATTAGTTATCTAAGTTACTTTAGTTGGAGATCCACTTCTCAGCCTCATGTTGATATGCTTGTCTGGCTGTTTGGGTTGGTAATAACTGGGTATCAACCGTTTGTAATATGTGTCTCTGGAGAAAGGCTGTTGTTTCGGTGAGATTTGATTCGTGGTTTCTTTTAGAAGTGAATGAAGTAATCTGCAAGTAAGCTATACGGATTTCTATCTACTACTCTCTTCTTCGATGGTGTAGATTCGGGTATCTGATTTCAATCTATTCTAGTAGCACCATAGCAAATCCATAATTCAGCCTCATATGCTAACGCGAAACGCCAAAAATATGATAAAAGCCCCATATCAAGCAACTTGCCATGTCCCGGGCACAAAAGAGCAATCCACATGAAGAGTAAAACAGAAGAAATATAGGTTCAACAACGCCTATCAAAGCAAGTGGCGGAAGGAGAAAAAAGAGAGTAAGCAAGTGAGGTAACGAGTGTATCAGCCGATGGCGCAAGGTAAACGATCCCTCACCCTTAGGCTTCACCAGGCCTCTTGCTATTGCAGCTCACAATCTTCACTTTATCCGCGGAGACCGTAGTCTGGTTATCCAGCTTGAAAGTAACGTCCTTGATAAGGAATGTCCACACTTCGTCGCAGAATCGGTAGGTATCAAGATGTCCCTGTGGTGGTAAGAAAAGCCATGTCAGCCTCAGTTCGCCTCCTTCATCCGCTCCAAGCGCAGCCTTCCTTATCCTCATATGCAAGCGTACCTTGAAGGTCAGACGAGCGCGCACTTTGTCTGCCAGCACCTCTGTGATCACGCGATCGAAAGTTGAGAGGATCTTCATGGCGAGCTGGGGCTCGATCCGTCCTTCGTTGATCAGGTCATCGAGGGTATCGGTCAGGGAGAGTCCGAGGCTGTTGCGGAGGGTTAGTGGTAAATTCTGACACGTCGTCGCAGACCCTATCGTACCTGCTCCCGCGATAGAGCTCGTAGTATGCCTGGGCGCTCATTGTGAAGTTGGTAGTGAGGCGACAAGGGAGATTAAGAGAGTGGAAGTGGAGCCGGATGATTGCGATCAGTTGGTCGCGGGGGGTATCTGCACGTGATCCGGATCATGTGATGATGAGGAGCCATTACATCAATTGATGGGACCAGCAGTGTCAAGTTTTCGATATTGTTTTCTTGCGAAAGGTTCCTTTTGAGATTAATGCAATGAATTCATTTTCAATGCTATACTCAACTCCATTGCTCCTCCGGACAGCTCGTCTGTCAAATGCTTCTCCCGGAGCGCGGTATATAACTTCGACCGCGTACAGATTCGCAGAAACAAAAGGTCAGTAAGATAGTAATTCAGATAATTGCGTATTTCGTTCAAAATTAGAACTAATTGAGATATAGCTCAAGACACGTCACACCAAAAAGAGTCCAATGATGCATCAGATGACCAATCAGCACAGCAAAAGCTCAAGCAAGACAAGACCAAAAGCGTAGCTCAAGCGGATCAAGAGCTCCGAGAGCGGCTCGAGCAAATGTCTGGCGGTGGTGGCGCTTCAGGAATTGAGTATGAAGATGGCAAGCCCAATGCCATGAAGCGCAGCGTACGAAACAACATGTTCCGCTATATCTGAGCAGGAGAAGTGAATTACGTCCAGGGAGCATCCCATCATGTCGAGGTGTGTGGGCAGGGCCGAATAAAACCTACGATGGCTACTCTATCCATATCAATTGCTAGACTGAGGTACAAGTCGAGGCGCTGGCGACCGAAGGCCAGCTAGGTCGTTCAAGTCCGTTGAAAAATTGCATGATCAGATGTGAGCGACTTGTGAAATCCTGCAGCTGTGCCAGGGCAAACCTTGCCCATTGATGGATGTCGCACACAGCGCTATAACGAATCTTCTCCGATTGAACACTGCACAGCGCACAGGAACGCTAACTTCAAATAAACATACTGGTTCGGTTGGATAGATCCCGTCGAAACTGTCAATCTCTGCTGGGTCCTATGTATGGTAGAGGTGTGAAAATGGGGGACCGAGAATCAAGAACAGGCCAAGTCCGCTTGGAAATGACATGCCTGCATGAAGGCTCTATATACCATGACTACAAGACCATAGACTCCAATAAACGCTCGCCAAAGCAATTCAAGGTGCCAATATTTTCCCGAGATCAGTAGAGTGCGATGACCTACCTATCGTTCACCTGTTGCCCACCATTCCTGCAAGAACACCAGCACCAATGACACCACCGTCCGACGCTTCCCGCAAAAAGACCGACTTACCGCTTTTCTGCGGGCCAGTCCTCATGATAAGCCTGTCAATATATTGCTGGCATGTCTCCTTGAAATTGGGGTAATGCTGAATGATGCCTCCAGTGTACGCCACGACCAGCTCCTCAGGGCCTGACTGCCAGTCCGCGGGAGTGGGAGTGGGAGACAGGACAGGAACAACCCTACCATCTTTCGGACTTGCTCCCTCCGGGACTAAGGATGACGGAGATAGACTGTTGGACACGGCAGACAAATCCGGAGTGCCATTATACTCGGGCAAAGAGACATTGACATTCTGCGGTGAACCTTCGTGGCTGTCCACTTTCAGCTCGATCTCCTGCGCACAAGCAAGCAATCCTACAACCGCTGCGGCTATCAAACCAGCAGATCGTCTCTGAACCGTCCTAGCGATCTTGCGAAACACGTTTGCCGACACAGCATCCCAATGCCACTCGCTATTCTCTGGCGGAGGCATGGAGCGTGAGAGTTCATCGGCAAGCTCCTGGTCCGACCGAGCACGGGCAACATTATCCGAGACGTAAGTTGTCGTCAGGGCATACTCCTGTATGAGTGTCGCGGGCAATACTTTCTTAGACAGTCCACTAACATTGGTAAGATAGTCGTATAGGATGAGCCGGATGAGCTCTCCGATGTACCGACCACCCGTCAAGTATTCGAAAGGCTGGAATCCGGGTCGCGCGCACGCCCTATCGAGTTCCACATCCCATTTTGTTATGATGTTGAGCTCTTTCAATGGCGGGTCAGCACCAGCGATCGTCCATTCAGTGTTCACGACCGTCTCCTCCGCTTGCGGGTCCTTTGATTTCACATGCTTCGCCTTCGACTCATGGAGCATATTCAAATTCATTGGAATTGTGGCATTGCAGCCGGTACCCACAATAATGCCCATAGCGACTCGACTATTGGGCAGGGATTTGACAGCATAAGCAAGGGAAGCAAGGGTAGCAACTGTGTCGTTGGTGATAGCTGCTATTTTGAGCTTTGGGAGTTCGAAGAGCTTCCGCCGTTTACTTGAAGGCTCGAAGTCATTATCTAGGCGCCTTGTATGTTTCTCATAACCACTCAGGAGGATCTTGCGCAAGTCAAGGTCTGACGTGATGGCGAATCCTTTGCCCATTGGCATCAGAGTAGCCTCCGTAAGGGATTCTTGCCTGTAGTTGGTCAGCAGATGCAAGCCACGAGTTGTAGCAATTGGTTGCTGCCCGCGTAGGTTGACCCCAGCGGGTAAAGCCACTCACATTATTGGGAAACTAAAGGTAATTCCCATCTCCAATTCCTCTGGAACATGGCCTTTGGTGGATTCAGATGTCAGGCTTTCCGCCACCACTTCCGCAATGCAATCTCCAATCCAAGAAAACAGGTCCTCTGCCTTGTCCATCTTTAGATGCTCTTGTATAGGCCATGCACGCTCGAGAGTCCGCCTGACCCGCTGTCTCTGCGCCCTACGAATTGTGTCCCGCGATCTTTCCGACGCGTCTGTGGAACGTGGGTCTGACTCTGTAGCCTCCCCCAGTAGTTCGATAAATGCAACCCGCAGATTGGTCCCACCAACATCAATGGCCAGGTATCGGCCTGTCTCCAAGCCAGAAGGTAACCTAGTCACCGGTGTCGGTAAGAACTGCTCCTTCGAATGAAGGGCCAAATCCCGGTATACAGTAGAAAACCGGCGCGCAAGTTTGTACAATATCGCTTCATCCAAAGCTATAGGTGACAGGTATTCGTCAAGCATGCGCTGGCGCTCGAGATACTCTTTTTGCGAAGGGTCCAGGTCAGCGCTGTCCTCTTCTTCATCCTCCACCGGCTCTTCGTGTAGATGTTCGTGCTCATCATCCCTGCCTGTACCAAGATCTATTCCATTGATTGGTGCCATGATGTGGAAGAGGCTAAGCTCAACGGCGAGATAGGCAAGCAGTCGGCCCGTGTGACTTGCAGCCAGCAAACGGAGGTTTTTTTGTACAACGGAGCGGTAAGTCGGCGGAAGGAAGTGCCCAAGGATTGGCTTTATCTACTCGCCCCTGCGGAATGTTTTGAAGCGAAGGTAGGACGGGATGTGGGGGAGATCAAGAATGAGGATCCAGGTTTGGACGATGATAAGGTGCATGCAAACCGAGGATCCCACGATGGTGCAAGGATAACCAGGAAGTGAACCTGAATGGGAGGGGTGTTCACTTAATGAGGATTCACTTCCGTAGAGGCCAGGCCAGGAGCGGTGAGGTGTTCAGGGGAGGGAATGAGGGAGGGAAGGTGTTATCTTGCAGGTAAACCTATACAGTGACGAGTGCGATGGTCAGTCTCAAGGTTACATACAATGATGAACAACTGATGGTCGGTTCTCAACATTGTCGACTGCAGTGACGCGTGTCTTGCAAATAGGATCATGGAGTCACAGAAATGCTAAGAATGGTACAACGGTGACGATCCTAATGCAGGGAGACATTGGGTAATGCACCCAAAGAGCAGGGGGACCATGATTATCTCGGAAGGGGAGGGAAGAGGGGAGGGGGTGGGAGCGCAAGTAACAATGACACGGACAATGACATACAACCAAGAAGACTGTGCTGGTGGAGATCCCGCAGTTATGCTCGTTCCAAGCCCCGAAGTTAGAATAAGGCTGAGCCGAGGGTCGTGGGCGATAATAAAATAGTAGGAGAGCTAATCAAATAAAAAAGAAGAAAAAAAAAAATCAAATTAAAAATTTTATCGATCAATCAAAAATTTATTGGGGGGTATGCTTCATAAGGATGAAAGGGACGGGGATCGACGGAAGAATGGCGGAACCCATCAATTAAGTATTATGATCATTACGACGAAAAGTAACAACTGGACCAGCCGGTGGATAAGAGGAAAGCATTGCCGGGTCTCCACACACGGGAAAGAAAAGCGATGAGGGGAGAGAGTGAGAGTGAGAGAGACAGAGAGGGAGGGTGAGGGCGAGAACGGGGGGAAAGTAGAGAAGAGGTGTGTATTTTGGGGGAGGTCACAAAGAGGGACGAGGCTAGTCACTACTTAGTTACTCCTAAGTTACTGCTAAGTTACAAAGGCAAGCTCCAGAGCCGCTGGGATGGAGCAGAATGCGACCATCGACACCAGACGATGTGACGCTGGCCGGTCAGTCGACTACCATGGATTCGTCGGATGGCTCGATCGGGGCCCCATTTCGGTCCCTCAAGGTAGAACCAGAGATTCAATCGCGCATCCTGCTTCCCCCCCATTGATTGATTGATGATGATGGGATTTTTCTGCTTGTTTACTCGTGCTTGTCTTCGTCGTGGTCTTTTCCTCTCCGGGGCAGCGGCTTTACCTTCTTCTTCCTGTTCCCCCCAATTGATTGAACAACGTCACCTTCTCCTCCTCTTCTCTCTCCCTTCCTTTCTTATCGGTGACGCCGCTACTTTAGTGCAAGTCAACATGGAGAACAATGGTGCTGTTCCCCATCTTCCTAAATTAATCATTCTTCCTTTTCAGGGAATTAATTCTCTCTCGTTCTCCTCCTTCCGCTTGCTAGTCTCCCCTCGACTGCTCCGTGCTAACAGTTAGTTACCCAGTTCTATTCCTATTATTCAGCTCTTGGTTTTCCTTCGATATTTCTTCATCCCGGTGTGTAGTAGGGACATCTTAGTCGACTTCCGGGGGGGAAAAAAATGACAAGGTTGCTCAAATGCAGCAACTAGTAGTGTCTACTAGTAAACAACGCAACTGTTGTTTACACAAATGTCAGAAAGCAATCAAGTGTCCAGAGGCAAGGAATTAATTGCTAAGATAAACGATTTTGGAACCAAACAAACCATGTGGTGGGAAGTGGGGCGATACCTCTCCATCTGTGATGCACAGACTGAGCATCAACGCCCGTCGAGTCAGAACCCAGGTGGCTCTCACAACTAAGTCTATTCAGGGCGCTGTCTTCCATTCCTCCCATTCGCTGTTACCATCGTGTGGGTGGATAAAGAAGTGTAAGAGGGAACTGTGCTTCGGCCTCTTCGCTTGCCTGGACGCTGTGGTATTTTGCACACGAAGTGCCGTTCTGCCTCTCCGGCTCAACCGTTGTTTTGGAAAGCTAAGTGCAATCAGGCCCCCGTATTCCAGCCACACCTTCATCAACTGACTCTATACTGTCAAGAAACCATAAGATCGTCTGTTCACGGTGTACAAAGTCCAGATTCATCATCAGGACCTTTCTGAATTCTCATGCTCCTAATTCCCATGATGATGGTGAGATTGCTGTGGAACCTGAGATGAAGGTGGTACCCATGACCGGCTGTCCTGTCAACAAGCTCCTTTTGGAAGATTCTCGCTAGCATCGTGTAGCAAACCTACAAACGTAAGCACGAATTCCTGGCTTATTAGGCTATTGGGCGGATCGAACCTTCGCAGACGGTGTCTGGACTCAGCATCTGCTGTAACCGTCATCTAGGGTCAATGTCAGACACTAGACTCCGAGGTCGGAGAGCCGTTGAGTGACGGCGGAGCAGGGAAAAATAGCCTGCGGAGTGCGGAGCTCCCGAGATGTCCAGCGCGCAGACGCCTCTGGGATCTGCGTGATAGGGGTAGTGTAGGGACCAGCAGACCCTGCAACAGCAGAAGTTTGGCATTAGAGGTCATCCCTAGGACCTTCAGCTCCGCCTTACGACCATTCTTCGCAATGGAGGACACGGGAAATACTGGAAACACTCAAACCCTCACCTTCGAGTCATTTCTGGTATTGTGATCGTCGAAACTACATTCAGAGGAAGCTCTTTTGGGTGCCTACTCCGTAAAGTGTGAGTGCTAGTCAAGTGGAGTCTTCCGAGTACTAACCCTTTGCAAATCGGCTGGCATGAAGCCTGCGCAAGCGCTAATGATAGGCCACAAGTTGCCGTTCACCGGTTATTCTATGTCCCTATCTACAATCTATCCAAGGATATTAGTCTGTCACTAGCGAACAATCACGCCATGTGATAGACCTTTCGGTAGCGCTTGGAGGGTTGCAGATATCATGCGCTCTCGGATGTATTGCCCTATGCTGCCCATCACAATGCGACTAATGCTCGCGAGCAGACCGGCTATCCGTCAAGCAAACGCTGGCCGATGCTGCAAGAGTACCATACAAGGCCGTGATTGTAGTGAGTACAAACCATCGCGACGCTACAGATGCACCCTAGTCACCAAGCTAGCCGATGCCAAGCATTGATGCTTGCATCTTAACAGTGCCAGCAAGCATGATTCGTACACAATCCATATCATATATTCCTCCTCTTTGATCTGATTGGCTGTGGAGCGTTGAAGGCTGGGATAGAGGCCAAACTACTCCGTAGTGATAATTCAAAGCCGGGGTAGCATGGTCCACAGCAGGGCAGATTCACTTTCGCAGATGCTACGTCTGGTCTGCTAAGCAGGTTGGAGCAGCATGTATGGGAGAAGTGGAGTAGTCTTCAAGTTAGTTAATTAGACTCAAGGAATGATGCAACCTCGGGCCATGCATGATTCTTCGACGGCAGTCCAATGTAGGAAAAGATCGGAGTGAGTGAGTACTAGCCCACGGTAGACATCACCAGTCAGCTAAGAAAGGATACTCCAAAGAGTCGATTAGAGCCTATCAGCCAACGGTCGCTTCTGTGGATGAAGCTCTCAGCCTAGCAGGGCTGTTTGGGCTGGCCGGGGAGTAAGCGATTCTCAGTGTAACGAGAGGGCGAAATGCTGGGTTGCTCTCGGAAACCCCCGCCGAATGGCATCGCTGGATCGAATCGCGATCTCCCCACATTCACCTCTGGTCTCACTTTTTTCCATCATCATCCCCCTTCACCAACCTTCATCGACCTTCCATTACTACCGTTTAAGTAGCGGGTAGTAGCCAATATGGAAAAACTCCCAACTCAATCCAAAGCCGACACTTCCGGCTATGTCGACCTCTCCGAGTCGTCCGTGGCGCGCCCGATCAGCACCCGTCGCGACCGGGTCGTTACTCGGCTGGCCGCATGTCTGGGGCTCATCACCATCGCCTTCCTAGCTTTATCATGGACCCCTATCTCCATTTCCGGCTTTAAGCTCTTTTCGTGCCACAGATGGAGAGGACAGCATGATGTTTCATTTCCCCCTGACTTGGGCAGGGAGGAAGCTCCGTTGATGAATGGTCCACTGCATGAACTGTCCACCCTGGACGGGAGCCGCCTAGCCTCGAGTAACAGAATTCCCCTGGAGGCTCATGTTATGAGTAAATGCCCCGACGCTCGGGATTGTCTCCAACAGCTTGTCATTCCTGCTATGGAGCAGATCAGCGATAAAGTCGACTTCAAGCTGTCTTTCATCGCCGCGTATGTAGACTTCCTGTCCTTTCGACTTCCTAGCTCGGAAAAACTGACACTGTGCCCAGAGTATCCAACAAGTCATCGGAGATCCAATGCATGCACGGTCCCACCGAATGCATCGGTGACATGCTCATCCTCTGTGCAGCTAATCTGCCTTTCCCGCCTGAGTCCGGTGCCATGTGCTCCAAGGACGCTCGTACTCCAACAATCCGGTCGCTTGGGTTCGCCAACTGCCTTATCAGCTCGTATCCCGACATTCCGAAGCGCGACCTGGTTCAGGGATGTGCCTTGGAGCATGGTATCGACTTTGAGGCTCTTAACAAGTGTGCCAGTCGAGAATATGATGACCTTGACGACGATGATGATAGCGACGAGACGACACCGCTTAGTGGCATTGCTCTGTTGCGCCAGAGTGCATTACATAGTGATAAACTCAACGTCAGGACCAGCTGTGCTCTGCGCCTGAATGAATCTACCTGGTGCGTTCGGGATGGTGGAGTCTGGCGGGACTGCGCCCAGGAAGGAGAGGGCAGCAAGGTCTCGGTGCTTGTGGACGAGGTGAAGAAGCTGTGGGACAAGGTCAACTAAGTCCCTGGTATGCTTGGTGAGATACTAATAATGTGCTATGAGTGATGTGACAGTGTTTCCGTGATGCAAAATGATGCGTGAAGGCAACTTATGCCATATATGCAGTATGACATGTCCTTAGCTGAACAGTTTGTATGCCTACTACTTAATGATAATCATTGTTCTCTTCGTCGCTCGCCCGTGAGTTCTACTCCTTCCTGTTCCACATCGTGGTCTGGCACATTTTCTATAGTCTTTTGTGATCATTTTATTGCGTTTGCACCCTTCAATGAGCCCACTCAAGCTGTGACTCTGCAGCACTGTGCACTGCCTATGTGTCAGTTCAAACACCAATCTGCCGTACGAGGCTGACCCGCGCTACGATTCACTATCCGTAAACATTTCTTAGTGTTTATGTTGTGCGGAACAGATCCGATATCTCTCATTCTTACTTCCCCCTGACTCTCTGAATTCCTCAGTACACCTTTTCTCTTATTTATCAGCGAGTGTGCATCCCCATAAACGTTCATTGTCATCGAGAACTATCATTTCTACCCGTTCTCTATCCAAGCAATCCTGCTCTGACCCATTACCGATACATAAAATCGCCAAAAACAGCAACCATGGCCAGTCGCGATGGCCACATGTCTGAGCCATTCCAACGCAAAGTGGACGAGCTAGTAAGGAAGTATGACTGCATCATTGAGCCCAATGCTGTTTTGCATGCCATCCTTCAGGATCCAGAGAGTCTGAATTCTCTCGTCAACGCAATTCAACGCCAGGCATCGCTCGTGCGGCACCGGTCTCAGAACCCCGAAGACGGAGAGATTACCGTCTTTGACAACGCTCTGATGATTTTGTCCGGTAATGGCCATGATACCCAAGACATCGGAGCTCTCGAACTATACCTGGCCGAATATCTTGGGATCTGTACATTTTCTCCCATCCCCCATGCTAAACAAGGTTTGCATGAGTATGACATGCTCCAAAACACCGTGACCGGAGGTGACCTTTGCCCTTCTACCTTTCATTTAGCATTCCTTCTATGGACAATTCTCACTAGCTTCGCAGAAAGTGTATCCAACAGCACCAATGACAGAACTACAGCTGCAGAACAGCAACCGCACTCAAGTCCCGAACAAGCGGTCAATACTCATGTCCAAGCACACGAGCACCCTCGGAGACAGCAGCACATACTTCCTCCACGGCCACCTCCAACCCTTGAGGAAATCCGTCGCCGCGAGCAAGTGGAACGACTGCTTCGGATCTATGAAAAGGCCAAGGCGGAATACAACAAGAAGAATCCCGAAGAAATTGATGTCGGCTTGGCCAGATACTTCCGCGATACAGCTGAAACTACGCTTGACTTTCTGCGAGTTAATGACATGTCAGACCATCCCCTGATTCCCGATATCGAATTCTCGTTTGAACGCGCCAAGTGCAAAGCTGCTCAGTTGGCGGGCCGGGGTCGTCACTTCGACCAGCCTCAGGCAGCAGCGTCAACACCCAACCATCCTTCTAAGAACAGGAGAAGACGCCGTCCCCGATATCGCGAGGTTGACTCCTATCGTCCTGGTCATAAGTGATGGCAGTGTGGAAAGGCTGCTGTTGCTCGATCATTGAGGGTTGGTTTAGTTGCTGGCGTTTTGAAGCGTTTCTAACCTCGGTGCATTGGATGGGCGTTATCCTGTTTACAATATGTATTCTGGGGTTTGAATTGAATTGCAGCATGGCAAAGCGGGAAATTCTAAGGGACGGAGAGACGGAGAGACGGGTGGAATGTTGCTGTATGATAGTTAACCGGCTAGTACTTTGTAGTTAAAGAAATGGACATGAAGGCTTGGCGCAAATCGCTGCTTTAGCGGCCACCACGTGCCCCCGAACTGCTTCTCGATGTTGACTTGCTCCATCGCGTGTACGTAAACCTCCGAGTAGAACAATTCCATCGCTTCAAGTCAAAGCAGTCAATCCCGATCAGCATTTCCGGTAGTGGTCGGGTCGTTAGGCTTTCAGGAGGCATGATTTTCTAAACCACCCTAACCCCTCGCAATCCACCAAAGATGGCCTCCTTGCGCCCCGGGCCGACCGAGGCCATCTCCGTCTCCAGTGGATCATCGTCCACCCCTCAGTATACGCCTGTCTCTGATCGCTCCGAGAATGATGGTTCTCCCAATCCAAATCGACCAACGGCTGGGTCCCTGAGAGTTCAGACAGCCTTCAGCTCAGACGGGGAGTCGTTTACTGACGACGGGTTCGATGAAGGATATGAATCCTACGAAGATGTGCAGCCCCTTTCGAATAGTAGAACAAGCATGCCAAAGTACACAAAAGAGGAAGAGAAGGGGGTCATCAAGCAATTCGATCGCAAATTGGTCCCTTTCCTAGCTCTTCTCTATCTACTTTCGTTTCTGGATCGCTCGAGTACGTGGTTTGGCCACTATCGCAGCCAAGACCTTCTATAAAACCACACATTACCCATCATAAGATTGATATCAGCTAATACTAAGCCAGACATTGGAAATGCCAAAATTGCCGGTCTCGCAGACGACCTGCATCTCTCGTCATCGCAATATGAATGGCTCCTCACGGTCTTCTACATCACCTACATCCTCTTCGAATGGATGACGCTCATGTACAAAGTCGTCCCACCGCACATCTACATCGCTCTCTGCGTCTGCGGCTGGGGCCTCGTCGCATCTTTACAGTCGCTCGCTACTTCATTCGGAGCTCTCGTCTTCCTTCGAGCAGCTCTCGGCATTACCGAAGCAGCATTCGGTCCTGGCGTGCCCTTCTACCTTTCACTCTTCTACAAGCGCGAAGAGCTCGCCTTCCGAAACGGCCTTTTCATCTCCGCTGCTCCCCTCGCCTCATCCTTCGCCAGCAGCCTAGCCTGGCTCATTGTCCGCGTGAGCGACAACGGCCCAATCGCACCCTGGCGTACCCTCTTCCTAGTCGAAGGGTTCCCCAGCATCGTCGTCGCCGTCTTCGCCTGGATAGTCATCCCCGATACACCAGGCAGCGCCTCATTCCTGAACCCCCGACAGCGGGCAATCGCACAGCTCCGCATGGACGAGCTCAAATCCAACCACAGACCACATCAGCAGCAATCGCAACAACGCAAATCCTTCAACTGGAAAGAAGTCAAGAAGACCCTCGCCGATCCCAAATCCTACATCACAGCCGTGAGCTACCCTCCATCTCTTCCCCCCTCTCCTCTGCCCCAACTAATATCCAACAACACAGTTCATGTTCTTCAGCTGCAACGTCGCCTTCAGCTCCATGCCCGTCTTCCTTCCCACCATCATCCAAGAGTAAAATACTTACCCCCTACCCACTGCCCCCAATACTCCCCCAAAAACTAACAAAAACCAAAACAGCATGGGCTACAGCTCCCTAACATCCCAAGCCCTCTCCGCTCCACCGTACCTCCTCTCATTCCTAACCGTCCTCTTAACATCCCACCTCTCGGACCGCACACGCACGCGCAGCCCCTACCTAATCTTCCACGCGCTCTTGTCCGCAACCGCCTACGCCGCAATCGCCCTGGCGGGGCACTTCCACTCCTCCCTCCCATCTCCCATCCACGTCGCAATCCGCTACCTGGCCGTCTACCCCGCCACATCGGGGTTCTTCTCCGCCATCACGCTCATCATCACCTGGACTATGGACAACCGGCCCGCGAACGAGGGGAAGGGCGCCAGCGTGGCCCTGCTGAATGTCATTGGGCAGTGCGGGCCGTTGCTCGGCACGAGGCTGTATCCGGTGAGTCAGGGGCCGTGGTATGTCTCCGGGATGGCGGTCTGCGCGGGGTTTATGGTACTTGTGGCGGCGTTGGCGGGGTTGTTGAGGTGGTTGTTGGGGAGGGAGATGAGGGGAAGGGAGATGGGGAAGGGGGATGATGGGGATGAGGATGGGATTGAGTTGGAGGAGGGGGGTGGGGAGGAGAGGGAGGTGCTTATGGGGTATATTGGTGAGAGGGGTGGTGGTGGTGATAGTGGGGGGAGGGAGAAGTTTACGTATATTTTGTAGAGGGTTGGATTGTACGTAGTAGAATTTTTGAGATTTGGTGGGTTGGTATTATTTTAAATTGATGAGATTATTGGTGGGTTGGATAGTGATAGGGTATGGAGGGAATCTAATAACTGGTTAGGTTAGATAGAAGGATACCGGCATGCTCGGACTATGATAGAATCATCAATTTATCAACAATTCGGTAGGTTATAGTGCTCTCAGTGGTGGCTGAAGTCCATCGTATTCTTTCGAAATAAAAGTAATCCTTCGACCCAAACTGCTATCAGATCATCCCATTAAACCAAACCAGTTATTGGACGCGCTTGAAACCCCTCGTAACCAAAGAATGCAACAAGAAAAAGCTGATGAGGCCATGAAGATAAGAAACCGTATGTATGATACATTAAAAAGAAGCCACGGGTATGTCTCCCCTTTCCCCAAGAAAAAAAGAATCATCCATAATAGGCGACTTTTGAAATGCTCATCCCTTCCACAAGGCTATTTATAGAACTCCTCCCCAGACCCTCTCTAAATACCATTTCCCAACGTGTTATGTATTCATTGCCAACTCCGGTAGTAGTATTTTTTTTGTGATCGTTAACAGAGTGAAGTGCATGTTTACCATGCAGTGTGGCCACCGTCGATGAGCATGGTGCTGCCGGTCATGAAGCTGCTCGCATCACTCAGAGCAAAGAGAGCAGCACCCCGGAATTCCTCCGGGTAGGCAAGACGTCCGAGCATATTCTCGGCTTCCCAGACAGCTCGGGACGCAGGGTTTTGCTGGAACACCTGTTCCACCATTGGGGTGATGATATGGCCGGGGCACAGGCTGTTCACACGGATACCGTGACGGCCCCATTCCATGGCAAGGGATCGGGACAGCTGGATCACAGCTGCCTTGGAGGCGTTGTAGACGGGAGAAGTCATGCCCTTGTTGGCAATCAGACCGCTCATGCTAGCAACGAGAAGGATAGAACCCTTCTGTTGGTAGTTGAACATCTGCCGCGCAGCAGCAGTGGCCGAGTTGAAGACTCCATTGAAATTGATTTGCATAACTTCGTTAAGAGCCACCTGCGAGTGTTCCAGGGCGCTCTGCAGGTGGTTGATTCCTGCGGCGGCAATCATGCCATCTAGTCGCCGGTTCTTGCCTGCGATTTCCGCGAAGCAGTCGTTCACTTCAGACTCATCCCGGACATCAATACGGTGGTACTCCAGGCTGCCACCGTAGTTCTTCTCGGCATGCTCTTGAGCGGCGATGAAGTCGGGGTGAGGAGACTCAAGTCGATCCAAGCAGTAGACTGTATACGAAAATTTAGGTTAGGAATCGGTTCAAGGCAAGAATTTGGCTTCGGAGATCCTTGGAATCTTACCTTTCGCACCAGCCTCCATCAAAGCTTCAGCCATCGCCAATCCGAGTCCTCGTCCACCACCAGTGATGGCGAAGACACGGTCGTCGAGGTCAAATTCGCGGAACCGGTGTCCCTGCTTGGGCTCGCCTTTCAACGACGGTATCCGGGTTTGAATGTGGTGTGAGCCATGTGAGCCTGACCCTGTGGAGTGCAGCCGCTGCGACATGGGCTGAATCATGGCAGATGGTGCCCAAGACCGGGCTGGGGCCATGGCCGAGAGCGACCGGCACAATACAGAACGCATGGCTATGGTGCGTGCAAGATTAGGTAGATTAAAGATTAAGGTATAAAGGACGAAAACGGAATGGAATCAACTGTGCACGCAAAGCAAAGGGTCTTTGGCTACCACAGGGGCGCGATGGCTATAGAGAATATCGTCGACTACCATTGTTCTGGTAGGGAAGCTGGGGTTTATAGACCTGGAGAAGACCAACGGACAACGACCCGTCGAAACCGCATATCTCCCAACTGTCGCACAAGACATCCGAAAATAGAAGGAATCGAAAAATATGATGGCCGCGTGATTGCCTTGATGGGTCCATCGTCAGATTCTAGAGCTGCTTTCACGATGACTTCAAGACCCAGACCACACCCCCGCCCAAGACCATCCGTGGTACCAGGGCTGGTCCATGCATAAGCTATGGCCAGGAAAGCTTGCCACAGGGCAACGCAGGGCGGAAAGGCAGGCATCGGACGCATAACAGAGCAATAGGGGGGAATGGTAGTGTCTGAAGCAGGTATCGTGACTTCTCTCATTGCTTGGTTGCTGCACCCGGCAAGTCACCCTGATCATTTGATCGAGGGATGACGATCAATCATTCATTAAAGTGGAATGGCCCACCAGAACGGGATTCCCGTGTACGGGGAGACCGAGCTGCTGGATCAGATTGGAACCGACGCCGCTGCAATAGCGGTCAGGACAGCTCCATCAGCGACTCATGCGAATAACTCCTATATTGGCCACTCAGTGAATCAGAGAATTGTTTCTACGGAAAATGATTCCTCGGATGTCTGAGCCGTTCTAAACAGAGAAGGATGGGTAATGGTGGTGCAAGAGGTAGCGTGCAAAAGCAGGGTAGAGCTCTCCCCGGCTTCCTGCTCCGAAGGCTTCCATGGAATGGAACCCTCCAATAACGGTCTCGGCATCGAAGTGGTGGTGTAATTAATCTGCCCTCGCAGCATGGAACCGTCTCCACGGCATCCGTGGCCCATCCTGCAGGAAGATAAGAGTACAGTACTTTTTAGTGAGATCCGGGAGTTGAAGGGCTGCCCTTTCCGGGTATCCTTGCTGCATCAGACCCGATTTTCATGGGGTCATTCATCCTTCTAGATTTTCTCCCCAGTGCGGCGGTGATCTTCCCCACGCTTTGGGCGGGTTTGAGAATAAGCAAGTATGGCACATGAGAGGTTCATTATTCATAATCCCAAATGTCGGTGGCCTCAAAATTCGCCGATAGGTTATGCCGGTTTCCCCCCTTTCTCTGCTGGCGGCTCTCGAGTTGCCGGTTGTCCCCCCAGAACTCTCATACTCCGCACCCCGTACATGACCCAGGGAGGGCGTAAGGATGGTACTTTTGCCACTATCGCACGAAGCTTCCAAATAATGACAACCCGGGACTGTACCATGGATGACTCCGACGGCATATCATTGTCCAACGATCGGAGCATTCCAGGATGCAGATTCCTCGAGATCTGCCAAGATGCCCTGCCTCCCCCATATTCGAACCGTTTCTGTCTTTTTTTGTTTTTACCTCTTGCCCCCTTACACAATTAGCATTCGGTCCAATCTTTTGCGAGACAGAAGTCCAGTGGCAGTCGTATGTGCAGGACAGGGGTAAGAGCCAAGACCAGGACTCGGGGGACGGGAATGGCGCGAGAATCCCAACGTAGACCAAAGGAGAGAAAAGAAAACAATCCTCCTCTTCCGTACCGGCCAGAGTGACTTTCCTATTTGGGTAATCCGTGATAGGACCGAACACTGATCATGTGCATCGTCAGACTTTTCACGTTTGTTTATCAATAAACTGGGCGGAGAACAGCTGTCGCGATCCTGCAGGCAGTCTAGACTGCACCGACCGTCCAGATGGGCGACCTTCGTTTCATCTTTGCCCAACTGGCCCTGAGCCTGGACAAGATTGAGACCTCCGGCATCTCCATTCGATGCTAATTATGCATGTAAGCATGAACTAGCATGTCAGCTGGGATTAGTGCTTGATTCTCTCTATTCAATGAGACCAGGGAGTCCGCCCATCCGGAAGCATATCTTCGAGTCTATTGATTGATTGGAAGCCCCGTGAAGTAGATTGTAGCATCCTGTCAATGCGGCAAGATCGGTTAATGTTAATTGATAATTTGGAAATCCCTCCAATTTAGATGAATCGCAAAGCCCAACCACACTTGGACGATGAGCATAACTGCAGGGAATTGGGTGTCTTTGGGCTCCTTTGCTTGGGAGGAAGAGGACGCGTGGAACTAAGTACGTATGTTTACGCACTGGCGGCAATAGGCAAGCAGATCTCGCCCGAGGTCACGTTCCTCCTGGCAGAGCACATGGGCCTAGAACAGAACACATTACAGACAGAAGCCTATCCATAGCCACTTTCTTACACCGTAAAGCCATGCTATTCATAAATCATAACGTGACATGACAGTCATAATCTGTCTTCGCTGCTCATTAGCCAGCCACGGCTCGACCACCTATATGCAATGTGCCAGCAATGAACAGCCTTCTAATTATGCCATTTCACCGAAAGTACCTGCAGCAGTGACTCCAAGTCCCATGCCTCCATTAGCATTGCCGAATTCCAGCTTCATGAGCAGACGGTCAACACCAGCCGCTTTCCGAGGCACATAGTGGAAAGAGCCGGGCTCGGTCGCAGAGCCATTGGCATGAAGCGACCCGTTTTCATGAGAGTCCCTCACAAAATCAAGCATCTGCCGCCCCTCTCCAGATCGGCTGTCATCAATGTCTCGCAGGCGTGCCACAGCATCCTTGATTCCTGCTTCGACACTAGCCCGCGCAACACCGAGTGATTGCCATACCCCCCTCTCTTCCCCTGCATAGTCTACTAAAGCATCGACAACGCCCTCATCGGTCTCAAGGTCCATGTTGCGCTGTATGCTTTCCAGTCGAACTACTAGCGCGATAAAGTGTTCCACACTCGTCAGTAAGGATCGGAGGGCTTTGGTAAAGGGTATGTCCGTGAGGAAAAGAGATTCAACAAGAGAAAAGAGATAACGACGATGCGCCGCGGTCAATGTTTCAGGGTCATGCCGTTGGACCGTCTGACTATCACCTCCGGAACCAGAATCGGCCGGGTCGTCAATGCCCTGGAAATTATCGGTGCGCTTACTATTAGCGGAGGAAGCGGTTCCAGGCCGTGAGCCCGTTGTTGGAGATCCACCTTCGATCCATTCTCGAAAATGTTGCCAGTTGCCATTGAGAACTTCTCCCTGGAAGTAGCTTCCTATTTCTGACAGTACAAAGAGGGAGGCACTGCTCGTTGCCCAGATTGGCCTCATCTGCCGAGTCCTGATGTTGTCTCTTTGTCTGCCGAGGTTGAGTCTACTCTGGCCGTAAGGAGTGCTGCTGCGAGGCGGACCCCATGGAGACGGATGGATCTTTCGAAGGAATGTATGCTTCCACAAATCGCCCAAATGCATCTGGGCGCGTCGGATACCGAGAATGTAAGAGTGAATCTTCGAGTAGACCGATATATCAGAGGCGGAAAGAAACAAATCGAGGGGCGAGCGGACGTGGACCGAAAGACATGTTGGAGTGGGGAAAAGAAGGTCGTCGAAAGCGACGTCCGAAATTCTGGCATTCATATCAGATCCAGCAATGTCGGGAGACAGCGCGGGTTTGTTATCCACATCCTGCTTGATCGACAGCCGAAGCAGCTCCTTTGCTAAATCGAGTTCATCGTCTGCGGGATCGTCTTCTGTTTGCAGAGAGTAGAGCTCTGAGAGGGTTTGTGACAGAGCAGTCACTACATCTCCTTCCTTAATAGAAAGGCCCTTTAGATCTTCTAAAGTTTTATACCTGGAGGCTGAATGCCCGTGTTTCCGATACCTCTCTTGAATGCGGGTATCAGCATGAGATACCAATGCCGTCGCAAATTCGCCCCGTCGGAGTAACAGAAAATCATGGAGAACCGAGAGGACTTCGAGGACCTTGGGTAATGGGAAAATCTTGGAGAGCGTGCTTTGCGACAGAGAGAGCCGGATGGCATTCACAGTACTCGACAGTCTCGACGCTGATATAGGTGATTTCAATGCAGCAAGCTGTTCTATATGCTCCGTGTGTAGTGTGACCGAAGTAGTCGATAGCCCAGCAGAGGGGTTCGCAGCAGGTGCATTGCGCTTTGCTCTAATGAGATTCAACGTCTTCCCGATGAATAAGATAGATGAGGCTGTATGAGCTGTTACAAACTGAGGCAGGAGCTCTGAATGCACGATGAACTGCGTGGCAGTGGGCGGCCGATCATGGCTTGCATTTTCGCGTTGTATGAAGAAGTCGGACCCACCGAGGATGGGGAGATTTCCGTACAGCAGCCAGGGAGACAATTGCCTCATCCAAGCAGTCTCTGCAATACCAACCAAATGCAAAGCTATGTCTTTCAGGTCAACGTACCCTGTTTGCGTTTCCGCCCGAAGGTGATCGATCAGAGCCACGCCAGTGCAAAGCTGGTCTTTATTCCGCGAGTATATGGGCCATATTAACCTTACGGTCTCCCACAGCCATTCCAATCGTCGCGTCCATGGAGAAAATTCACCAACAATCGTCGACAATGGCACAATTCCGTAACCGCCCACGTATCCACTATCCTCAACTAGAATCGATTTCTCCACTTCTAAAATTTTCCTCTGGAATTCACCCAGGTGACGTGAACTGATGGCCGTCGAGACTGCACGACAGATAACAGAAGGGTGGGACGAAGAAATTAAGGCAGTATGTGTTCGTAGATCGGTATGGAGACGGCTCAGATGGGCAAGAGAGGCGAGGAGGGCTTTCTCCGGAGGGGAAACCAAGGGAAAGGCATCTTCAGAGATAGCACCTCCTTCAGTCTCTGGATTGAAAAGAGGCGATGGCTGACCCGAGAGGGAGAGGAGGATCTCGTGGAGCATTGTGCGCGGAGATCTCTGGAGACGATAAAGTCAGATATCTAGACAGGCCCAAAAGCACGAGGGTAAAGAACAAACCTCAAGGAATGATCCTTATCTTTTCTGGATTTATGACGCTGCCAGTATAGAAGTCCACATCCAAGAAGTTCGTATCGACACATGTGAAGAAGTTACCCTAGAACAAGCCTCTCTAAAAGGAAAGGCACGGGTCACCGCGTTGTTCAACGCAATAAAGCCGCGGCGCGTCGCGCAAGAGATGCGGCGTAGAAAGAATGGCTCAGGATTGAATCCAGATGACTGTCAGACATCAATGTTAGCACTATTGAGGCCAGGCTTTATCCGGGCCAATCTCATCTGGATCCGAGCGCCTCCAGGGAAGATGCCTCATCACCGCCGCTTCTACTGCTCTGGAGCTCATTGTCACTGACTTAATGGGAGTTGCCGACTCGCTGCTGGGCGTGTCCGCGGGGCTCCAGCCAATGAGTGGCGGTAAACCTGCTGAGTCAGCCACCAACAGCTTGTCCCTCTCTTACGTCGCCGCTGAGAGAGCTCGCAGCATTAGTGATCCATCCTTCTTCCTTCTTCCCCGCCTCTCTCACGCTTTCTATATTATATACTGCGATACCTGCGCCTTGTCTTTCATTCTGCTTCAAAAGTCTTGCTCTTGCACTAGAGTATATTGTCCGTCTGTACTTTGCTATCGCTTTCGTGCCATCTCGCCTCGCCCGCTTCCGCGTACCTCACCGCTCCTACCCCTCCTACCTGACCATACATCAGGAGTATACTGCCTGAAAGTCTTGCTCCAAGTGGCAAGGCTTTCATCTTAAGTTTTCACAATTCCCACCGAAATTCCCGTTCGCGACGCTGCGAAGCTGGGAAAGCGAAGAGCGTCTGCCGACAACAAAGCTCCGCCGGAGAAGAAGATCATGACTGTATGCCTTATCACCCGAGTGATGCCAAAACAACTTTGTCAGTTACTGATCAGTCTTAGGACGCAAAGATGCAAGTGGATAACCCACAGGAGACTGTGGAGGCGATCAAGCAGGGAGAAATTGATGAGTCGTTGTACAGCCGGCAACTGTAAGTGTTTTATCTCCATGTCCTTTCGCCACTACCAGACAGACACTGATGGGTTGTGATGTGTATAGGTACGTCCTCGGTCATGAAGCTATGAAGCGTATGGGATCTTCAAACGTGCTTGTTGTCGGATTGAAGGGTTTGGGTGTTGAAATCGGTGGGTACAACATCTTCCATATAATCTGAACAAATCATTGATTACTACCAGCCAAGAACATCGCCCTTGCCGGTGTGAAGTCCCTCACATTGTACGATCCTGCCCCTGTCGCCATCTCGGACCTGTCCTCCCAGTTCTTCCTCCAGCCCCAAGACGTCGGCAAGCCGCGTGCCGAGGTCACAGCTCCCAGAGTCGCAGAGCTCAACTCCTACGTCCCCGTCACAGTCCATGAGGGCAGCAATATCGCAGAGAACCTCGAAGAGTTGAAGCGTTATCAGGCTGTTGTCCTCACCTTGACTCCTTTGAAGGATCAGCTCGCGATTGCCGACTTCTGCCACAAGAACGGCATCTACCTTACTATCACGGATACCTTCGGTCTCTTTGGTTATCTCTTCAATGACTTCGGTAAGAACTTCACTGTCGGTGATGCGACGGGTGAGGAGCCCGTCAGTGGAATTGTGGCGGCTATCGATGAGAATGGCTTGGTCTCGGCTCTTGACGAGACCCGTCACGGCCTGGAGGACGGTGATTTTGTGACTTTCTCCGAGATCAAGGGCATGGAGGGTCTCAACGGTTGTGCTCCTCGCAAAGTTACTGTGAAGGGGCCTTACACCTTCTCCATTGGTGATGTCTCTGATCTGGGAACATACCAGAGTGGCGGTATCTACTCTCAAGTCAAGATGCCTAAGTTCATGGATTTCGCTCCCCTTAGTGAACAGATCAAGAAACCCGAGTTTATCATTTCGGACTTTGCGAAATTTGACCGGCCACAACAATTGCATATTGGTGTCCAGGCACTCCACAAGTTCGCAGAGAGCCACAATGGCGATCTTCCTCGCCCTCATAATGATAGCGATGCCCAAGACGTGTTCAAGATCGCCAATGAACTGGCTTCGAGCCTCGAAGAGAAGGTGGAGTTGGATGAGAAGCTCATCAAGGAGCTGAGTTACCAAGCCCGCGGCGACCTGAACCCCCTGGCAGCTTTGTTTGGAGGCATTGCGGCGCAAGAAGTCTTGAAGGCGGTCTCTGGAAAGTTTAACCCTGTTAATCAGTGGCTCTACTTTGACTCTTTGGAGTCTCTTCCCACCTCCATCACCCGCTCTGAGGAGGCTTGTAAGCCTCTCGGCACCCGATACGATGGTCAAATTGCAGTTTTCGGCAAGGAATTCCAGGACAAGATTGCCAACGTCAGGCAGTTCCTCGTAGGAGCAGGTGCCATTGGGTGTGAGACGCTGAAGAACTGGGCCATGATGGGTCTTGGAACTGGTCCTAAGGGGAAGATCATTGTGACCGATATGGATCAGATCGAGAAGAGTAACCTCAACAGACAATTCCTGTTCCGCAGCCGGGACGTTGGCAAGCTTAAGAGCGAATGCGCCTCCGCTGCTGTGCAGGCCATGAACCCTGAACTGAACGGTAAGATTGTCACGCTCCGGGACCGTGTCGGACCCGACACCGAGCACATCTTCAACGAGGAGTTCTGGGAAGACTTGGACGGTGTTACGAATGCCCTGGACAACGTGGATGCAAGAACCTATGTCGACCGTCGTTGCGTCTTCTTCAGGAAGCCCCTGTTGGAGAGTGGAACTCTTGGTACAAAGGGCAACACTCAGGTTGTCCTGCCTCGCATCACTGAGTCCTACTCTAGCTCCCAAGACCCGCCGGAGAAGACTTTCCCTATGTGCACTCTGAAGAGTTTCCCCAACCGGATCGAGCATACTATCGCTTGGGCCAGGGACCTCTTCCAGACCTACTTTGTCGGCCCTCCCGAGGCTGTCAACATGTATCTGTCTCAGCCAAACTATATCCAGCAGACACTCAAGCAGGCCGGTAATGAGAAGCAGACGCTGGAGCACCTTCGTGACTTCCTGGTCACTGATAAGCCCTTGACCTTCGATGACTGCATCGTTTGGGCCCGTAACCAATTCGAGGCGCAGTACAACAACGCTATCCAGCAGCTTCTCTACAACTTCCCGCGTGACTCCAAGACATCCTCTGGGCAGCTTTTCTGGTCTGGACCCAAGCGTGCGCCCACTCCGCTGAAGTTTGACAGCGCAAACCCCACTCATCTTTCTTTCATCGTTGCTGGTGCCAATCTCCACGCTTTCAACTACGGCATCAAGAACCCTGGCGCCGACAAGGCCTACTACAGGAAGGTTGTCGACAACATGATCGTTCCAGAATTCACCCCCAAGTCGGGCATCAAGATCCAAGCTAATGAGAACGATCCTGACCCGGACGCTCCGGCCGCTGGCTCGTCCTTTGACGACAACCAGGAGATTCAGCGCCTTGTGGACTCCCTTCCATCCCCCAAGGATCTGGCTGGCTTCCGCTTGAACCCTGTTGAATTTGAGAAGGATGACGACACGAACCACCACATCGACTTCATCACCGCTGCCAGCAACCTGCGTGCCGACAACTACGATATCCCCCAGGCTGACCGCCACAAGACCAAGTTCATTGCTGGCAAGATCATTCCTGCCATTGCTACCACGACGGCGTTGGTGACTGGGTTGGTCGCGCTGGAGCTGTTCAAGATCATTGACGGCAAAGACGACATTGAGCAGTACAAGAATGGATTCGTGAACCTTGCGCTTCCATTCTTGGGCTTCAGTGAGCCTATTGCCAGTCCCAAGGGCAAGTACATGGGTAAGGAGGGCGAGGTTACGATCGACCAGATCTGGGATCGCTTCGAGGTGGATGATATTCCTCTCCAGGATTTCCTCAAGCACTTCTCCGACATGGGATTGGAGATCAGCATGGTTAGCTCTGGCGTTAGTCTCCTGTACGCCAGCTTCTATGGACCATCAAAGGTTAAGGACCGTCTTCCTATGAAGTATGTACCCCCGATAACCACAGAGAGCATTACGGTACTAATCGCTTATGATATAGGATGAGCAAGTTGGTGGAGCACATCAGCAAGAAGCCGGTTCCGGAGCACCAGAAGAACGTCATCTTCGAGGTGACGGCGGAGGATCAGACGGAGGAGGATGTCGAGATTCCGTATGTGATGGTGAAGCTGAGAAAGTAGAGGGGCTGATCGGCACGAGAGCAAGCAAAGGCCCATGATCTCTCTGGATATGTCCGTTTACGCACTAGACACCATAGTATAAGTAGCTTTTCTATCTTCTCAATTAAATTCTTCTAGGAATATACTACTGTCTATGTTCCGCGTTTTTCGATGATCTTGACTAAGTGGCAGACTAATCAGTCTAAGTGGTTCCGCGAAAGATGAGGAATTGATTAATTAGTTAACTAATGAATGAGCAAGCTGTTTGTCAGCGGGAGGCTTAACTCCCCGTTATTAACGCCTCCGTAAGCAATGCTGTAAGCAAACCATCACGTCATTGGCTCCCCGCACCCCATCCGTCAGCGTCTGGCCTCGTATCGCCTCGTCCTACTTTTTGTATATGAACGAGCTCCCTGCCCCTCCTTGCCATTGCTCATTGTTCCCAATGTTTCCTGCTCTTCATCGACTTCGACAAGTCTCGCAACATATCTTGCAACCCAAATCTATCACCAGCTTTCCACGTCCAGCCACCTGCAGAAGCTCCTTCCTCCCCGCACAGCCTATCTTTACTCCAGCACGCACCATGGCTGTAAGTCACTACTATCACTAGCTGATCCACTCAATACCAATCCCATAAAACTAACAATCTACGCTTATACAGACAGGCAACAGTGGCAAGATCACAGACTGGGTCAATCCCAATGACAAGTCGGGCGAGTTCAAGCGCCAGACATCAGTTTTCCGCAACTGGATCTCCAGAGAGCCTGGCGCTCAATTCCCTCCAGAGAAGGGCCGTTATCACCTCTACGTCTCTTACGCCTGTCCTTGGGGTGCGTTTCTTTCCTTTCTATCCCGATCTATCTTTACACATACTAATGCTACAATTCTTCGCACAGCCCACCGTACTCTGATCACGCGCAAGCTCAAGGGTCTTGAGGATATCATCTCCTACACCTCCGTCCACTGGCATCTAGGAGAAAAGGGTTCGTTCTCTCACACACCGAATAACCCGACGAAATAGCTCACACAACCAAAAAACAGGCTGGCGCTTCGCGACCGCAGAAGAACAACAACCCGAGCAAAACGTCACCACCGACCCTCTACACGAGTACACTCACCTGCGCGAAATCTACTTCTCCAATGACCCCGACTACACCGGCCGGTTCACCGTTCCAGTCCTGTTCGACAAGAAAACCAACCGCATCGTAAGCAACGAGGTAAGCACATCATCCTCCCCCACTAAGCAAAGTACAAAGCGTTAATCTTCCGACGAAACTAGAGCGCCGAAATCATCCGCATGCTTTACTACGAATTCGACGACCTCCTCCCGGAACCCTACAAATCCGTCGACTTATTCCCCTCCTCCCTCCGCACCGAGATCGATTCCTCCAACGAATGGATCTACAACGACGTCAACAACGGCGTCTACAAGTCCGGCTTCGCCACCACACAAGAAGCATATGAAAAGGCCGTCACGACGCTATTCTCCTCGCTCGACAAGATCGAGGCGCATCTGGCGGACTCGAAGAACGCGCCGTACTTCTTCGGCTCGGAAATCACGGAGGCGGATATCCGTCTGTTCACGACCATCATTCGCTTTGATCCTGTCTATGTGCAGCACTTCAAGTGCAATATTCGCGATATTCGGTCCGGGTATCCGGCTATCCATCGCTGGATGAGGAAGTTGTATTGGGATGTGCCGGCTTTTAAGGAGACGACGAACTTTGAGCATATCAAGTTCCATTATACGAAGAGTCATAAGCAGATTAATCAATTTGCGATTACGCCAGTTGGGCCGCTGCCGGATGTCTTGCCCAAAGATGAGGAGGTCAGGGCAGTTAAGGGGGCTTAGGGGTTCTTTGGTGCGGTTTAGAATATGTTAATGTTACTACAAGGTTCTGTATAATTTGCAAATATGCAAAGTTGTATTTCAGCTAAATGTGCAAGCTATGTATCTCTATATTCATGTATCGACGCAACATGTGCGGTGTGGGGTATGACCCTACGTACAATTAGGAAAAAGGTTAACGGAAAAGAATCCTCCCCAGCGACACCCCCATAAAATTCAATGTACAGAAGACAGAAGCAATGTGAAACTCCATAGCAATGCTTTGTCGCGCGACGCCCTGCCATGCTAGTCAAGCCGGTCATGCGACTCTCCCAATCCGTGGGGAAGCTGGCTATCCAAGTGAAATAGCTTTCAGATTTCACGATACCAGCAATGGGTGAGGTGAACGAAATAGTCAAAGCCATCGGGCTGTTCAGCGAGAAAGGTGCAGCAATAAAAAGAGGGACGGTAATCTCTGGCGGGAAGTGGTGTGTGGAAAAGGACAGATCCACATTATCGCCCTAAAGAGATGTCGATGTGCCCGTGGGGGCTTTATGGGTATCTCAAACGCAATGTCTAAAAACGGTGGTAAGTAGAAGGAAATGCGAGAATATGGCGAAACAATTGGTAAAGTTCCAAGCCACGGTGTCAACACAGCCATATTTGTCTCTGAGCAGTAAGCAACCCCCAGAAACTGGCTCTAATGAGCCGTCTATTTCAACCCAAGCATTCGCTTCGAGTTTTCATAAACGACATAGCTGATGGACACTGCAGGTGCGACCTTAAGAAGATTCGGCGTCAGCCCTTTGTAAAAGCCACGCAGCCCTTCGGTCTGTATTGTCTTGCGAGCGACATCTCCAATCCCGTTGTAGGTCGCGGGATGCAGAACGGTGCCTTGGGCTTGCATTCTCGTCCTGAGAACGTTCAGTGGATAGACAACCGAGGCGCCAAATCCTCCACTCATAGCGCCAATTGCTCCGGTGGTGAAGTTGTTAAGAGGCACGTCGTCCTCATGACAATTGTTCAAGCGAGCTTTCCGCGCGATTAACGCTCGCTTCATGTATTCGAAAGTAGACAGATCGATGGCAGCGTAAGGAAACATGCCAACAAGGCCAAGTGGCAAGCCACGGAAAAAGCCCAGTAGGCCGTGTTTGCACCACACCTTCTTAAACGTAGCCGCAATGAGCTGGTTTCCCTTCAGGCCACCTTCGACGGTGTCACACTGCATGCGACTATTGTAAAGTTAGTTTCGAAAAACAAGCAAATGATACCAGCGACCAAGGGCGTGACTTACAATTTCAAGGTATCAAGAGGGTAGACGAAGCACCTGCATATGTGTTAGATCGGCTATTTTGCTTGAGAATGGCTACTCGAACGTACTGTGCAACCATTCCACCGCAACCCCCAGATAGGAACTGTGATACAGGCATGAGACGTTTGGGGTCACCATGGCCCTCCAGGCGGGCGAAAGCACGCTTTGCAGACTGTTGCACGTCAGTCGAATGAAGACAAGTTTGAGTTGTATCGAGCAGTTAACTCACTTCATAAGCACCGAACTTAATAGCTGACTCGGGCATAACTTTCACAACGTTGAGACCGTTGCCTATGACAGTGAGAAATATGTCATAACATAAACTATTCATGGGTCTTACCTGCGAACAAACTCCGGATACCGCCCGCACGCCACAGATCTTTCACGGCTTCGACGAGGGTTTTCGACGCCTTGCCCGCTGCACGCAAAGGAGCGCCATCTTTCGCTGCGCGGACAGCTGATGATTTCACGCCGGTCTGAGCAATGAGATAGACTTTGAGTCGGTCCAAGGGCGCGGTTGCTGTCCTGGACACTGCGCCTGCGATACCACCGGCAACGAAGTAACCTAATTGAGGAGTGCTTTCGGTCAACTTCTGTTCATAATATCGGAAGGACATCCACATGGCGACGATCCTGGGTATGGGCAACCACTCCAGTTCCAGGTCATTGTCTAAGGGTGTAGAGTCATCCTCAAACGCGACCCCAACCTCGGACACGCCGGTGGCTTCCGCGTAGGCTGAAGGAATCAAGAGTGTCAAAACGTGCACTGGGAAAACGTTGGAGAGGAGGTTCTGTAAGGCCAAGATATAACGTTTAAGAAACGAGTGGTCTGTACCTAAGCCCTGCAGATCATTGATGTGGACATCTCCTTCCGGGTTAAGATTTCCCGTGGCGGTGTAGTATGACAAGACAGCGCGGAGGTTTGAGGACGAGTAGGCGGGCAGGAAAAGGAGAAAATCCCTGGATACCAACAGGTCATTAGCTGACAACCCCAGACACCTTCAGCTGACCGCTATAGTACGTACCTCCACTCCGCATAAGAGATGACGCCATCTTTGTTGCTATCGACCTCCGCGAAGAATTCTTCCAGCCTTGCGTTGGAGACCGTGACCCCGGATCTCGAAAAAGCGGTCTTGAGCTCATTCTTATCGATCTCGCCGTTGTGATTGTGGTCTATGCTCTCGAACAGTTGCCAGAGGCCGATTTCGGTATGATCAACGAAGGCTCGGAATTCTGGTGAACATTAGGTTGGAAAAACGACTGGCGTCTATAGCCAGTGACACTAGGAGGAATGAGACGCTATGGTGTGCGACGCATGATCTTACCAGGATAATCTATGTAGCCATCCCCGTTGGTATCCACTGCCTTGATGATATCGCGTAACATAGGGTCTGCATTCTTGAGCGCTGTTGCATCCCAAGCCGTTAGGTCATCTGCACCGAGCTGCACGGGATCATGTCATGATGGGGACTTACGGTGATCGATCTTTTTTAGTCCTTTCTTTAGGCCATTGAAGTCAAGATGACCTTCACCCTTGGTATCCAAGCGCTGCCAGAGTTGGGCGACTCTCTGGTCCCGATCTTTTTGCGACTCGCCAGTGTCCATGTTCGGTGAAAAGTGATTCTTATCACAACTGCGTCATTATTTTTTTAAGGAGGGGTCAGCGGAGTTGAAGAGGAGGGATTCCCTGTCGCAACAGGGCAGAAGGTGAAGGTGAATGAATAATTTGGGCATCGAAAATCACGGTGGTGAAATTATGCACGAAGTGATAATCCGGCGTTCATGATTGTCGTTGAAGGTCAGCTGGGGTGAGGCCGATAGCCGTGAGAAATCCAGGCGCGATGATTTGCTTTCCTTACGACATGAACCGGAAGAAAACTAGACCCCGGCCCGGTCGTCACCAAATCTCCCGGCTATTCCCGTTTAGGCGCCTTCCACTCCCGCCTTTCACTCTTGCCTCCAGTTCGGCCCCTTCGGAGTCCCATCTCCGACCTGCACGACATCAAACCTCATCTTCACTCCGATTGCTAAAAGGGGTGTGTGTTGCCTGGATTCAGGCTGTTACTCCCCTCATCGATTCACCCTCCAGCGCTCCTGAACTAGTGGGTCGTATACCATACCAGCCACACATCCACACCCTCGGATGCCCAAAGCCAACTGGATAATCTGTACCCATCCAGCACCTCTTAGGCCCAAAGGGAAAAGCACTATGGTGGCTATTGCTACCTCTTCTATACTAGATTAACCCCCACACGATACCCCCTTCCCGCTAGACTCCCAACAATGGCTGCTAATTACTGGGCATCAACTCAACGCCGACATTGGCTCTTCACGAGAGAGAAGTTGGCAGAGATTCGGGAGAACTTTAGAGAGCGGGACATGGTCGCTCATAGTCAGTTTCCTCTGCCGGATCAGAGGTTGCTGAACATCTACTTCAGTCAACGTAAGATAACATAGTATATATCCTAAATCGGTGAGCATCCGAGCTCACCAGACCAACAGAACTCATCAAATTGGGCAAACGGATGTCTACTCGACAACAAGCACTTGCGACAGCGCAAGTCTATGTCAAGAGGTTCTACACCAAGAACGAGATTAGACATACAAACCCGTATCTTGTCGTCACTACTGCCTTCTATCTGGCCTGTAAAATGGAAGAATGCCCTCAACATATTCGCTTTGTCGTCGGAGAGGCTAGAGGTCTCTGGCCAGGTACGGAACACTCGCGTTAATGCACTTCGTGCGCTTCCCGCTGACGTGGCTACAGAGTTTATTGCCCCAGACGTTTCAAAACTAGGAGAATGCGAATTCTCTTTGATATCGGAAATGAACTCTCAGCTTATTGTGCACCACCCATATCGAACTTTATCAGAACTCCAACCCGAGCTGTCACTTACGTCAGATGAAGTTGCTCTTGCATGGTCTGTAATCAACGACCACTATCTCACCGACTTGCCGCTCTTATATCCGCCTCACGTCATCGCTGTCATGGCGATTATCGTCGCCGTGGTCTTCAAGCCCAGCCAAACGAGCTTTCACGGGTCAGCAGCGCCACTGGCCAGCGCGATGCGCGATGGGGGGATGAACATCCTTGGAGCATTGGGAGACAAGGGCGGCAACGGCCCTCCTCCCCGCATTCAACGACTTATAGGATGGCTTGCCGAGAGCGAGGTGGACATCAAGGCAGTCATAGAGTGTACTGAAGAGCTGGTGTCGCTTTACGAGGTCTGGGAGCAATACAGCGAAAAGCATTGCAAGGAGCTTCTTGGACGGATGGTGAAGAGCAAGAACCTGGACAAATGAACATACCATTTTCATGCACATACATAGGATTTCAAGCGGCGTTCAACGGGGTCATGTTATTACGGAAGCATGTCATGCGCGAGCGATACTTATTTTTTGGTCCATATTTCGGGTTTCGGCTGGTTGCAGATTGTTTCAAAACTGTTGCATTATCGCATAGTCTAAGCGGGTGCCATGGAGAAGATACTGAGAGATACAGATATACCATAAGCGAACAAACAGACTTCAAACAAACAAACGCTCATCCTCCATATTAGCCCAGCTTCGAATATCCCGCATGCCAGTAACCGCTTCAACAGCAACACCATAACGCACAGTACATATTCATCCGCACCTGAAAGCCATGATGTTTATGCGACTAAATACTATACCGTGGGCATACAACTCCCCATCCAAGTTCTCCCTGACACATACTCAACCACAAGCAAGACATAGATGATACTCGTGTAACACAAACCAATCCACCCACCAACTAAGCTTCCCACATCTCCACAACTAAGATCCGTAAGAATCCAATAACAACCACAAAACAGAAACAAGGTCTTCCATGCATAGGCAGCTACTGTACATACCCAGCTGTCAGAATGTGGATTTACTCCGAGTCAGTAAGTAAGCAAGCCATGTTGAAAGGCATGTAGGATTTGACTTTCAGTTCTACCAAGGTAGTCAGTCCACCGAGTATCTCTTTACGGTGGTACCTACGCAATTACTACTTCCCTTGTTGCATGCCGATGGTAAACTATTACATACATACATCCTTGTAAACGAACGTATGTATGTATGTATGCGTGTATGCAAGTTCGTGTTCCTTGACGAAAATTCTGGAATGCGTGGGGAATTTGCATTCTGGCATGTGTTGGTAGCGACTACTGTAGCTAGGGATGGGGGGGGATCAAAGGGATGGATGTCAATCCGGGTAAGCGCGAGACTGGAACTACGTATCTCGCCAGGTCGCGGTGAGATTTAGAAGATAACCACTGTGTTTGGTTCAACCGGTTTTGTGTGACGCTATTTCTGTCAGTTTGTAGGCTATGCTACAAGATCATCATGGTGGGTGTTGATCTGGGAATCGGGTATATCCGTTGAATGTAACCTTCAAGCTTTTTACTCTATCTAGCCTTACCATCAGTTGAGATTGAATCTTCCACGGAGAACCGATCACGCAGTCCAGTAGTATTGACAATTTGACCCTGGCCTACAAGGTTTATTCCTCGATTTGGGAAGCTATTTCAATTGAGTTTTAGTCCGAGTTGACCCGTGAATAATCTCGCTGCTCTCCCGTTTGCAGGTGTCACAGGTACCACTCCAGCCATGCACTCTTTCTGCTTCGAAGAAGCGCCGACATAGATGAACGCTACAACCCAGATTTCAGTAACTGGAAAGCTACCTATCTGGAGATATGATGTCGTTTATTGGACACCTCTAATGCAACATGGGCGCTTCCTGAGACCGTTGGCCAGACTAGGCAGGAATATCGTGTTTCATATCCCTTGCTTCGGGGTACGTATGTGGGCGGAGATACACTTGCGCACACTCCAGTCTTGTTATTGAGAGGGGGAGTACCCCCGAGACGGGTGGACAAGGACTATCGTCCTATACACTAGCTAGATCAACAAATATTCCGGAAATGGCGTCTGGAGTGCAGCAGATCCCGCTTGACGACCCCCCGCCCATCAAGCCATGTACGTATACTTGTGTACACTCCAGGCCGTGTAGCGGGCTGTGTATCTAGGCCTTTCTTCATTGCGCCGCAAAACATTCCTCCCAACAGGATTTCGTATAAAATCTGGTAAAGGGGAATACCAATTCAATACCAAGGATACCATACATACGGCAGGGATGGAAAGCGTCCGATCATAGTAAGTAGCGGCGTCGGATGCCTCGAGGTTACTTTAGTTATCGGCAAAACTTACTTGCTGTATGGATCATCACCCATAAGCATGATCGAGTGACTATACCGGATTTTTCTCAGTGCGCCCCTGCCTTGGGCATCGAGATGCACCTATCATGAGATGAAGATCATACAACAAGGTTCCTGATCCCGAGAGGGGCAACTCCAGACTGCGTTGCATTTCCCATCTACCGAAAGGGCGGTGAGGTGGTCAGATCTTAGCAGGGACATTATCTTGCCGAATAGGATCAGAGATCATGTCTCATGGGGGGCTGGCTTTTTAGCAGGTTTAGTTTGGCACAATCTGGACGCGGGAGAAGTGTGAGAATACCACTCTGGCATCCATGGCTAGTAGTGCCCAATCGCTTGTGCAGACAGAAAGCGCCCCCATTCCATCCCAGGTCGCTTGAGCGAGTGTATGTTCCTCCTACCTACCCTCGGGACTGCATCCTGCAGTAGTCTGCAGGTTTGGAGGAGCTGTGACCCTGCTAGCATGCGTTCTAAGCCCGATCCATGATATATTATGCTGCTATGGCTGTTCCAGTAGCCGCCATCATTCCTACCGGTCTGTTCCCTCCCATCTCCCCCCCTCCCCCTAGGTGCATCCCCATCCTGCATTTACGCTACCGTTGACCAGTGATACGGCGTTTCAACCCCTGGGTTTAGCGTGTGCAGTGGAGGGTCCAGGCGTCGGGGAAAGTAGACCGCAAACTTGTTCTGCGTTTATTGGAAAGGAGTATTGTAGATAATGAAGTACACCTATGTGTCGTGACAGCAGATGGAGTTACGGAGGACACTAAAAGCTACACTGCTGCTACTATTCTTGTGAACGTTTACTGCATGGAGGGAGGTGCAGGGCCATGCAGTGGCCGTAGCGCTTGCCCCATGTGGATGGATGGGAAGACAGGGAGCAGATCCTTGACAATGCAGAGCAGCCAAGCCCAGTTCAAGATTCGGTTCCTTTTGTTGACGGCGTTCTCCGTACCTGATTGATTTTTGAGATGAATTGGCGAGGGGACTCAAAAACAAACAGTGATTACATGGACATAAGGCCTAAACGAGAAAATCACTATTAGTTGTTTATTACTATTCCGTAATATATTTCTGGTCAGAAAGTACTACTGACAATAGTATCAGCTGACTATCCGCTCAATATGGAGAAGATCCAGATATTGAAGTGGAGGATTAATTTCTGTTATGGAATACTTGTCGAAGCCGTCGAAGGGTGGCCATGGCAGGAGCTGCCCGTTATTAATCTCATTAGTCAATGACAATCTTCAATGGTTGGGGGGAAAATACAAAGTCAGATGGCCCGAGTCCCCGCCCGCCCACTCTAAGGAGCGCCTCTCCCTGAGAGTTGAAGACAGTTTAGGGGAGCAGATGGTGGGAAAACGGCAATAGTAGGATGGAATAGGAGCGCCCCCGACGAGACCAAGTGGCACGGTTCAAGGGAAAGGTACCGAGAATAACAGCAACGAAAAAAGAGGGTAGCTAGTCCGGTGGGGCTCACCACATTTTTTGCAAATCATTACCCGCAGGTGTTGTAGTGGGCATTTTGCCTGCTTGCCAGCGCATGCCTGTCTTCGGAAGTGGGAGCCACATACTACTGTACTGTTGCTCTTACCTGCCCTTTTCCCTTTCCTGAACACGAAGTGATTGGGGGTTCGATACCTGACGAGGTACAGGTACGACGGGAAGGATCCTCCTGGTGACCTTGAAAACGACCCAACACAGAGAGCCACTACAGAGCATTGCCACGATGTTCTTTGCCATTGCCATCGTCATCATCCATGCATCCGATGGTGGGCGAGATGGATCGATTGATACTCTATTAGCATTGCAGATCCACAGGTCTGTAAAAGACAGTGTCTGTGTCTTGTCTATCTAACGGCAGTCTGCATCATACAATGAGCGTAAGTAGGCATCATTGCACCATCATGTGTAATACTCATAGGCTGTTCATGACGGTAATACAGCCTTAAAGTCCAGGCTGAGACCCGGTCTTCATCCGACAGCCGCTTGCACTCGTCACGGTTAGATCGAGGACACCCATATATTAGGCGTCAAGGGAGAGGGTGCGCTGGTCCATACCCAAAGTGGGATGGTGTGCTTCCTTTCGACGTCACTAAGACCCGCTTGGTAGCCGATTAGAGCAGCCAAAATCGGTGTTTTATTGGCCATTTTGACGGTGGCTGCCATGAGCCCACTATGACTGGTTCTGATTGGTGATCGGGGCATTAACTTGCCACTGAGGATCCATTGACAGGGATCTGGTTGGTCCTCACCCTGCCCTAAAACTGGGTGCGTGACCAGGTTAGCGCGGGAATTCTGGGACTAGGATGTTACAGAAGTTACAGACGATACCACGGATACTTTACGGGCGCCTCGGCGAGGGAGCCAGTTGTAACCAGTAATGTCCTTTCATAACCTCCATACTCGTGGATGCCACCGGTAGGGAAAAGGCTGTGTGGTAAGTACGGTCACGTATGCCATTCCCTTTCCCTTGCGGATCTCCACCGACGTGCACTTTTGCTCAGCCCCAGTCGAATCACAACTGCAGCCCCTCTTGCTCTCTCTCGCCTCCCGTCCGCTCCGGGCGCTGCGACTCTTTTCTCGCTCCCGGTCTTCTTTTCAACTCTTGTCCCGCCATCCGTTGATGATTCCCCATCCCACAACACTAATCGCAAATTCGCCCGCCCCCCCCCGATCTCTTACACTTTCACTCTCGCATTCACTTTCCATTATCTCCCCATCTTTATCCCACAATCTTCTCTTTCTCTGCCTTATTCCAAATCCTCTTCTCTTGTTTCCGCACTCTGCATTCCGTCCGACCGCTTGTCATTCTTCGACCTTACTACTCCATCTCTTTTCTTTGTTACTCTACTCCGGAGTTGCGTTACTGTCGGGATTCCTGAGCGCTGGTCTTTGTTTATATCCGCCCTCGAATTCCTCAGCATATCCTTCCTACCGATATAACTTCGCTTTACTTTTTGTTGCGTTCGTTTCGCCACAACCACACAACAAAATGTCTACGTTCTTCTACGGTCACCAGCAACAGCACCAGCACCAGCAACACCCTCACCATGGCGCTACCGCCCACATGGCCAACTCGAACAATCACCATGGGGGTCGTTCCCGTCGGGGACCCAAGATGGCTGCCCAGAATGCTCAGCGCCAGTTTAGAGGTGTCAAGAGTATGAGGGAGCTTGCAGAGGCCCCTGCTGTGACGGCTTTCCGTGCCCGCTTCGAGGCTGGACGGTCTTTTGACCTGGATGACGACCTGGAGTTTTGCCCCAGTCTCCTGACGGAAGATGATGTATGTTTGTCGAACCCCGGCCTAGTACTCCCTCCCTCTCCGTTCGTACTACGGATATCTTGAGACTGCCGACCCCGTACTTTAATGGAACAGCTTGTTGACCCCTGATATTACAGCTGCACTCCATCCACTCTGCTTCCTCGGATCGGTCATCTCTCTCCAGTGGATCTCCCGATACTTCTCCTCTCCAGCACCAAATCCAGCCTGTCCAGCAGGTCACTCCCTCCATCTCCCTGTCTCCTGCCTCCAGCAACTCCTATGTTCACTCAGGAGTTAGCGGTAATCTTAATCACGTGAACTTCCAGCAGCCGTCTGCAGTCCGCACCCGCAAGGTTATCCCGATCGTCAACCCCAATACCGGCATGACCTTGACGAGCCCGCCTACGTCAATCTCCCCGGCTTCGATGCAGAATGCCCAACGTCGGTGGTGAGGACCGCGATTCTGGCAAGTCGCCGTTCCATTCGGCAAAGGGCCGCTTAGGCTCATAGCATGTTCACCACGTTCGTCCGGCTTCTGCATCATCGGGCTCCCTAACCGCGGGTTATAATTGTTACTGCTTTGTTTTGCTTTCTGTTCGACACGGCCATCGCATTCTTACGATTCGACTGATCTTCCCTTCTCCTCTTTTTGGCTTGACGAGCGCAAAAACAGCAAAGGATAAACCAGTGTTTCTCTGTATATACACCTTACTTCGATGACGACTTCGAGCAACTTATACCTAGACTGATGCTTTCGGCTTCCTGCGAGCGACGGCGCCTGCGATATTCGATTTTTGCATTCCACCTCAAACGATACCTTGTTTTTATCTTACGGTTAGGGAAACCCCTTGTGCTTTGAACCTCGAGTTTTGGCCGCGATGATGTATAGAAAGCGCGGCGATCTGCCATTCAGGCGCGCATCTATGGTCCGGAGTTGCTTTTTTGGTTTCCCACGGCGGCTATGCCAGATTTGCTGTTGGCGGTTATACCTCATCTTTTCGGCTTGGTGTTTTGTCACATTTTGGGTGGGATGGATCATTTTCTCATGCTTTTCAGGGATTTAGAAAGGCGGAAACGACATATACGTCTGCATTGATTGGGCTTTGCTGAGTTGTTTGGGATGTTTGGCTGGTTTCGACGTATACTTCGCATATGTTTTCATTTCTTGAAAAATTCTGTTTGTTATACCAATGTATATGGGTTGGTTGGGGAATTGGTGACACGCGGTGCTTGTTACTTTCAGGTCAACTGGCTGTGAAAATCCATGGATTGGATGAGGAGTTTTTCTTTATTTCCTTTTTTTGCCGGGGTCACACTCGCCTTCTTTCGCGAGATAGACCACTGTCTTGATGGGAGTTGTCAGTTGACGACATAATTCTCTTCTGTTCGCCTCCACGTTGACTCGTTCGGATGTTTTTAAAGTCATGTTCTTCGACTCCTGGGGACTCCCGGAGAATGTGATGCAGTGTATGATCTTGCTGATTCTGTTCGCTTCTTGGGTATTCCGTCTCTTACCATATCTCCTTTGTCTATACGCTTTTTGGCTGGAACTATGGGGTAAATGCCTATACATAGTTGTGAAATTAGCTTTGGACTCCATTCAGTCTTGGGGCTTGCCTTGAAAAACAGTAGATGCAGTAGATGTAGGGATGATAATTTTGTGGTAGTTGCAGCGGTTGTAGTACTTCGCTACATGACCTCATAATCTGGGGCGATATCGTATCGTGCACGCTGCAGATTGAGAGGGGCAATAGAGCACAGCGGTTGCTATCGCAACGGCTACTAGCTTTTGATTAGGAAGTGGTTATCAGATTGCCGCGCTTTAGTTCGAGTTGAGGAGTGAACGCTCGATGCTGTTCAGAGGTCTAGGCGGATATATATTCATTGCTGAGACGGGTGCCGAGCCAACCCACAACGCTCAAAACACCATAGCACTGAAAACATCGGAACGCAGCGAATGCACTTGATAATAACGATGATGAGCAGTATTCTGAAGTGATTTCTGCTACACATGTGGTGATCCCCTACTTATCTGGTCGTAACGGCACAGTAAGGAGTGGTCAATGTACGTGATGTCATATCCTTGATTTGCGGCCTCGAACCTGGAAGACACCGAACTCTCTTGCATCCAGAAGCGACCCTTTCAAAGACAACATTCGAATTCCTCTCTCTAAAGATATTACAGAATAAACATAAACAACTAAATTATATTAAAAACCGTTCCTTAATAAAACAACTAAAAATATCACTCAACTACCCACATCAACACCGTAGGATAGAACGGATAATGAGGATACATCCATCCCGAAACGCATCAGACTCCATGACGTCACCGCTACTTCGACGAGCAATTCGTCGAACTGGCATTGAGTAATGGCTGCCAACTGATTCACCCGAGGTCGAACGGGACTCTCTTTCCCTGGAATTGATGATTGGCAGTTGGAGGAAGTCTCGGTTGGAGTGGAATGATTTAAATACATGAGGCCGCCACTATCGAGCTACTTTTGGTTCATCTCGATACTATCTACCTATCTATCATATTGTTACATCTAGAGATTGTCACTTGTCTACACGATAATCTCAAAACCACCGTTCGAAATTTTGAGAGTACTCTTTGAGAATTGTAAGTGAACTGCAGTGCACTACTTATCTGGAATTGCTGTCATTAGAAGTGGAAGGAGATGGTAGCTTCATACTACGGGCTCCTCGTCCTCAGTCAACCATCCATTCCCTTCTAATCCTCAATAAAGGAAACATCAAACTAACAATACCATCAATCTCAATCTAGCCACAGCTACAGCTACAATTACCAACATGTCCTTCCTCACCCCCATCCGCGCAACCACCCTCCGCCTCTCCCGCCCTGCCTATGCCTACACCTCTGCAGCAGCCCTCCACACCAGCATTCCCCGCCCAGGTCTGAAGGAATCCGATCACAGTGAGTCCAGTCCCGACCAAAATTTCTCAGACACATTCTCTAATATAGTTAAATCATTGCAGACCGTGAAGACCTTGGCAGCATCTACGAAGCCGAGAAACACGACCAACTGAAAAGCACCAAGGAGGGTAAGGCGAAGTGGAAGCAGGAAATCGCTAGTGATAGTGAGGCGTCGGTAGGTTTCTCTCTATTCTACTCAACAATTCTAACCCCTTCTACGGATTGGGTTGGATTACATTAAAGGGTGATTGATGCTAATGTATTGTTTCAAATGCAACAGGTCAAGGCCGATCGCGGCGAAGTGGACAGTGACGACAAGAACTTCGGAGCCATGCAGGAACGGACGAAAGGGTTGCCGAATAGGGATGGGCCCGTGAACAAGACTCAATAAATTGTTTTTATTCATTCAACAGTACTTATGATGGGTTTAGTCGGTTGGGTTTGTTTGAGAATGTAAATGGAATTATTGTTCTTGCTTCATTCAGTTCCTATTGTTGTTTTTTGGGTCGGGTGGGTTAAGGATGAGTTGTTGGGAGGTTGATGTGATGGGTCATTTGTTGTCTACTTCTAAGGGATATATTCAAATATGGTATTGTGGTATCAAAAGCAGGAGAGATGTATTTGGCTCTGCTATAGAGTAATCAAAGGAATGATATATAGTGTATTCGAAACAGATGCCGATGGGCTGTAAAAGTGTTAAGCTGCAAGCAAATACCTACTCTAACGCCACAGAATCCCTTCCACCCTCCACAATAGAAACTCGATAGCTTAGTAGTATGGACAACTCCAATACAACGCAAATAACGCCATTTCGCCCCGGGGATCATCAATGGAGTAATCCCGCTCCAACAACAAAGTCATGACGAGAAGTATCATATACGAGAGGCTCCACACCCATTCACTTGAGAAGGACGATCAGTATGACGAGGACGATGATCAACCCGATGATTGTCATCATGCTCCAATTCTCGCTCGCACTTCGCCGAAATTTATCCAGCCGGCGTTTGGCCTTGTCTAACCGACCCTGATGCCGTTCCACATGGCCATCCATGTCATCGAGCAACGCAACATGGCCCTCAAGTTCATCACCAATCTGGATACTGAGCTGATGTTGTCGTCCGATGGACTCGCCTAGTCGGTCTAGCTGCTCGTCTTGGTCGCGCATGATCTGCTCATGATGATCGTAGACCTGCTGGTTGGACATTTCGGATGTGTCCACGCCCTGTGGGGAGGGCGAGTCGCGGTATGGCTGGAAGAGATTCCGGCGATTGAGATCGTCCTCTTCGGCGGCGTTATCCATAAACCGGACTGATTTGGAGGAAGGATGTTGCGGGACGGGCTGTTTCAGGTCCGGTGATGACTTCTTGATGTTGGTGAACTCGACGGGATCGTCCGCTGCAGCAGCATCCGAGCCGCGGAATTGGGATGTCAGTTCTCGATACTGGGAGTATAGGTGGTCGAGTTGGTCTCTCATGTCGGTGGCGCTTTCATCGTTGGCTTCTTCTAGCCGTGCGCAGTCGGATTCCACGGCGTCGATGCCCTCTTTCAAGGAGTCGAGGGAGCGTGAGATCTCGCCATCTTGACTGTTGGGTTCTAGGTCGAGCGAGATGGCCCGTTGCCGTTCGAGTAGCGATAACTTGATATGATCGGCAAGAAGCAGGAGTTGCGAAGGGTTTGGCATGGCTGAGCGACTGGGATGGCGTTTGGATGTGCGTGAGGATGGTATGGGGGAAGACCGGATGGAGGAGAGGAGGATGGACAAGGCTGTGAGGTTGTCTTAGCGTCGGTCAACCAGGCAAATGCGGAGATGTCGGAACTGCGGCGACTTGCAGATGACAGGGAAGGGGGGAGAAGTACATCCACGCAGGGACTGCCAGACGATGGAGCAATGGAGTGGATATTACTGAAGCCAGAGGACCAGCCGGGTGGATGGAATGGATAACCAGAGGGCCTCGTTCTCGGCAGATCTGCCGCTTCCGCCGCCATCGTCTCCATTTCCCATATCTCGCCGTCATTCATCGTTATCCACATTCATTCCTCTCTTACTCTCCCCCGCAATGGCCTCACTTTCCTCACGTCCACCTCCTGCGGTCACCCTCCCCCTGAGTTTTTGTTCTTTCTTTAGTCAAACTTTCGTGTCAGCCACCGTGTAACTTTCTGAGATACATGGGTGTTCGCTTTGTGCTATTGTTTCATCGTCCCACCCCTGTGGCATCTGGACGGTCGGTCCCTTCATTTCTGGCCCCCCTGTGCAGGACGACTTCGATCGGCGCAGGAGCCCGTGGCTTAACAATATAAGCTGAACCCTTCCTGCGTGGGAAGGGGGGTTTGGAAATATGACGAGCATCACCCTCGATGAACTGCTCGCGATGGAGGCGAACTGCGACCGGGACGAAGTTGTCGACTTGCGCTCACTAGAACTGGTCTCCAGCTACGATGACCACCTCATGTGCCCGATATGTCACTGCCCTTTCGTTCGCCCCGTGCGCCTTCAGTGCGATCATGTCTTCTGTCAGAAGTGTTTAAATACTGCCATCACTGCGTTTTCCGCCAGTCGAGACGACTTCACCTGTCCCACCTGCCGGACCCCCACGAGGGGTGTCTACCTCAACGTGCCTCGTCTGCTACTCAATATGTGTGATGATATCGAAGTGCGATGTCCTTTTCGGGATGAAGGTTGTGAGGAGATTATACCAAGAGGTCATATTCAGTCTCATGTCGACAAGTATTGTGGCTACAGGCTCATGAAGTGTCCGGATAGCTCTTGCAACAAGACGACCCGGAAGAAGGACCTCAGTTCTGAGGGTCGGTGCTTGCATGAGCTTCAACGCTGTCTACGATGCGACGAGTACGTCGCGGAACAAGACTACGAGGTATGGGAGTTGCCTTCATACCATAGAATACTGCTAATCAGATTTCTTTGCCTACAGGAACATGTCAAGGATCTATGCCCAAGTCTTAAAACAACATGTCCCGACTGCCAGATAAACGTCCTACGGAAATCACTGCGGGAACACATCGACTCCTGCCCCGAGGTTGTCCATCCTTGCGCGGCCTCGAAATACGGCTGTCCCGTCAAGGTCAAGCGTGCAGACCTGACGACACACGAACAGACTTGTCCGCTGATAGCCATGGGCCCGTATTTTGAAGCGCAGAATGCACGACTCGATTCTCTTGAACTTACCATCCGTCACCTTCAACAGCGGAACGAGATTTTCGAGGACGGAATTTCCAACATCCGCTCGACATTAGCCCAGTCGACTCGTACTCTAGCCGAGCAAGATCCCCCGACAAATTCCGATGCCCCTCGTCGACGAGATTCGGCAAGCAATCAATCTCAGATCGACAGCTCTAACCTCTATACTGCCACTACAACGAACTACTTACTCTCCCTCCACGAGTCTCTTCGCGAAGAGGTCGGACAGCTCTCCAACGCCATCACGGATCTAGACGCCCGCGCTAGCATGGCTCTCATGAACGAATGTCTTCGCTTAAAAGAAGACATGGCGCACACCAATGCAGCCGTGGGCAGCATTCGCATGCAGGTGCAGTGGCTCTTGAACCCTCGTCTGCATCAGGGCCAGCGAGCAGGTGCACGTCCAAACAACGCTAGTGGCAGCAACGGCAGCCCTGCGTCTGCGTCCGGGCCAAGTAGTGCCGCTGGTCCTTCTACTGCTTTTCTTCGACCGCGGAGACTCAGCGATAGCGGACGAGAGGGGACCAAACTATGATAGACAGCACTCGGTCCATTCCATTGGTGCTTTGTAAATGGGTAAACGCTTTTTCTTACTCCCCATGATTCTTTTCCTTCGCCGTCCACTTGGAGCCCACATACATGTGGTTAATGACTCGGTGCTTGGCGAATGCATGGTTGCGACATGATGTGATAATGATATCCTTTTGCTTTTTTCTTTGGCCTTATCGGTTCTGGTTGTTCCTCTCCTTCCATACCTGCAAGTGCAGGTCATATGTGGTGTGGCTAAGTGCCTTTATGTGCATACACATAAAATACAGATATCCGGCGGGGATATGTCTCATAATGCACTCTTGCTATGTGTGTTGTTGCACTGTACATACGTTTCCAGTTCTGAATGTATATACTAGACATTCCGGGTGTCTTAAACCAATACTATTTACACAATATCCGCTAGTTTGCTAGGAACTTACTGATTACTACTCTGTACTATACCAGCGAAAATAATGTCCACTACTCCTCTCCAAACCTAACAACAACCCCATGCGGACGTAATAGAGAAGACATGCATACTAATCTAGTCATCCCACTGCCCTACTCACCAATTGCTATTCCTTACTACCATCCCAGTACCACGTACTGGTGCTACTTACTCACAGCAGACAGAAGAAGAAAAAGAGGCACCACAACCACCGCAACCGGCAGACCCTATATTCCCCCCAACAAAAAAGAAAAAGAAAATAAAAAAGTAGAAAACAAGAAGACAAGCCGAATGCGGGTGTCGAAAATTGATATTTAAATACTTGATTCTTTTATTACTAATTATCATTTTGATCTAAGAAAACGAATATCATATATTACATAACTCTTCGAGATAACCATGTAGTAATAGCTTAGTGAATAGTAACTTCTGATATGATCCAGCTTCTGTCCCGTGACTTTTAGACACACACACACACACACCTATTGTATATATCCGACTCCCAACGAAGTATCTACTGTTCTACAACCAAAATGTCAACCCAACCTTTCCCAATTCTTGATATGCCAATTTTAAAAATCGACTATCACCGAACTAGCCCGGCTAGCTCAATCGGTAGAGCGTGAGACTCTTAATCTCAAGGCTGCGGGTTCGAGCCCCGCGTTGGGCTTTCTTTTTTGTTTGATTTTTGCCTCGCAAGACCCTTGGATACTAGAGCTAGCCTGGCTTTGGTTGTTAAGGGGGTTGATATTTTTGCGTTCTGAGCCGGGGCGGAATTCTGTGGGTTCGAGTAAAATAACTAGGCTTTGGCTTCGGTGAACTACTAGTTAAAACTAACTGCTGGGCAGTCTGTATCTGCTTTTAGGGATAGCAAAGTGTTATCTATGGTATTGTAACTAGTGTATGTTCGTGCTGTAGGGGGTTACTATTATTTATTTATATAATAGGTTGGTTGGGCTTTGCTAAGACGAGAGTTTACTGGTATGAGTCTGCTATAGGGTGCGTTGAAGATCTAGATGTTACATGACTAAGTGAAGAGAATATAATTTCTGCGGAGACTCCGAAAATCATATCAGTCTATTGCATGCTAAAATAAAGTAGTACACTTGCCAGCCTAGCGATTCATCAATAGTTCCCTCCATAATAGTCCTGACCATGTCCGTTCCCGCGTCCATAACTCGAATAAGAACTGTAAGACTGCTCCTCGTAACCTTCAGGCGGGCCCGGAGGAGGAGGGGTGCGACCAGGTGATGGGTAATGATGATGATGGTGACTGTGATGATGTTCTCCATGGTGCCTTCGCTGACTTCCATTGTAGTCATCATAGCCGCCGTAGTTGCCAAAGTCAGAGGGAGGGGGAGGGGGTGGTTGATATGATTGCTCCTGGCTGTGATAGTACTGACTCTGACTCTGGCTCTGGTATTGGTGCTGGTAGCTGTTGTACTCCTGGTGCGAGGACTGGTGATGCGTAGTATATTGGGACTCCTCACGAGACTCATACCGAGTTGGGTTCTCTGCTTCTTCGGTCTCGCCTCTCGTGCCACCACCAACCACCAGACCGGAGAAGGCGCTGTTCAACTTGTTGAGGTTGGAGATCCCCGGAATGGGAAGGCTGGACAGCTTGTCCCAGGGGAGAGGAGAAGAGCCTTGCTGTTGCTGCTGCTGCTGAGGCGGACGCTGCTGCTGGGATCCGTGGCTATGTCCTGCAGCGCCAAAACCCCCGCCGTGTGAGTGTGAATGACCCTCCTCACCGGTGCTGTTCTTTCCCTGTCTTACTCCCTCAGCGCTGAGAACATCGTTCAGGTCGGCGCCACGGTCCGGTCTGGAGTCAACCCAGGCTTGCACGGCTTTGAACATTGTGCGGTGGGCTTCGTTGTTCATGTTGCGCAGCGCTGGGTGGTGGAACACCTTCAAACAATCTTCCAATACCTGGTCATCGGAGACGTCCAGGTTCTGCCAAGCGTACAGAACCCGAGGCGCGACGTACTTCAGGATAGCGGAGGCTACCTGACCAGCTGGCTCATTGAGAATGTTGGAGAAGTGGTCCTTGGAGAGTAGCGAATGGGTAGGATCCGTGCAATTGGGGTCAGTCCACGGCTCATACTGGTGCTTTCCGGAGGCATCAATCACTCCGGAAGATCCAGCTTGCAAAGACTTGGAAGCGGCGTTGATGAGGGGGCGGATGAACGGTGCCAGTAGAGACATAACGAAGACGGTCAATGTCTCAGTGATCTTCTCAACGATTGCCTCCAACCCAGGAATCTTCTCGATGATCGACGCAAGCTTGCGGACAACTTTGTCTCTGAATTCAAGGATGGGATAGATCTGGGCAATGGTCTTGCTGGGATCGAAGTCCTGTAGAGCCGATCCGGACTGGGAATTTTCTCCAGGTCTTTCATTTTCGTTAGCCCTGTACGTTGGGACCTCGTCATCGAATCCTCTACTACGCGGAGCGCTATAGTCATCCACCTCCCTAGAGACACCGCGCGTAGTGTAACCAGAACGAGCACCATAAGACCGGTTCGCAGACTCCTGAGCTTCGGAGCGACGCTTAAGCTCCTCCGCCTCCTCCACCAGATCCTTTGTACCGGGGATATTTCCCAGAAGACCAGTGAAAGCACCAAGGGACCCGCCAGAGGAATTTGCCTCCGCATCTCCGAGAGCAATGTCCATCTCGTTGACTTCCGACTGAGTAAAGTGATCGTTGGCTTCTCCCAGCACAGAGTGGAAAAAGTCAACCATACCGAACGTTCCAGTCACAAGCGGAAACACACGGTGACCACGGACATTCATCTGAGTGTTCACACCAGTGTGAGGGAAGACATTGCGGAAACCCATCTCACGAAGCGCAAGTTCAATATAATTTGTATGCGCTGCGAAATCTTCCAACGTGTGGAGACCCTGGCCCAGACACCGAAGCGCTTCGCAGAGATCTTCCTCGTTTCCTTTCTTGCTTCCATGGGTATATGTGCGTCCGTAATGAATGCTGCGAGCCAAGCTATACTTGATGTAAGCAGAGCTGGTAGCCCATCCGCCCTCCTCGTTCGCAATGTAGTTCTTCATTCCGGTCTCGGGGTCGATATCCAGCTCGACCTGGCGGACAGGGCCTCGCAGTCGTTGGTCGAACTCGCGAGCATCCTGATTATCGGCGTAATCCTTAGGGTTACTGCGGAGATGAAAACATAAGCCCGCATTCAAATACGACCACAACATACGAAAGACAGGAGATAGACATACTCAATATGCTCCTCAGGACGATAAACACCCAGCCTCTCTGAAGTGACTTCAAATTCAGCCGTCGCATAGCCAAACGTCATGAAAGACAGAATCCAGACCAGGATCCGAATAGTCTCAGCCGGGAGACTCTTCAATGTACCGACGTCCATAGCTTGTGAGCTAACAGCAAAGGAATTCAATCAGCCCGAGTTACCGTCAACTACTGGCAGAAATACTCACTAATCGCGCAACCAGTTACCAAAGTACACGCGCTTGACCATCATGGAGGTCCACTTATGGCCCTTGATGAAAGCGATGGTTTTGAGCATATCCTCGATATCTCCATGACGCCAGTTCTTGCCTTCAACAGCCGAGATCGAAGCGATGTCTGCAAGTGTTAGTAAAAAGATGACGCACGCTGAAAATATTAGAGGAAAGCTTACTTCCAGCTCCAAAAGCCCAGGTCTGGGTGGGAAGAAGAACAAGCAGCAGACCCAGAACGAGCAGGGCGTGAGTGCCCAAACTCATTCTCGGAGCCATAGCTGTAGGTATTGTTCTGCGGGGACTGTAGTAAAAAGAAATGACAGGAAAGAGTCTAGAAGAATGATAGGCTGCAGAAGGGGAGGACGTGCATGCAGAAGCGAAGGAGGGGGGAAGATAGTAAAAGAAAAAAAGCCGAGAGTTATCTTATCTGCAGAATCAACTGACAGAAGGAGCTAGTTAGTTGGACAAAGACAAGCGGGCCAAATTGGGAGAAGCTCAAACGGCACGAGAGCGAGGGGTACGTAGTCCGTTAGTAGTGATTTGATGAACTTGTGTGTCATCGATCTGCAACCGGTGACCAAGCTAGAACTAGATTGATAGATCTAAAGGACTTTGACGGAGGAGGGGTGAAAAGACCCTGAATGCCCCGCTATCCAGTCAGTGGGAGACCGGATCATTGCGATGATATGATCTGTTGACGGTGGCTTAGAGGCCGTAAGCTCGGCTGTGAGCCCTCCCACTCTTTCAGATGACACTTCTGTGCCAGCCAGCCAGCTGAAAATTCGCATACCATAAATACAAGCGAGGTGTTGTTTTTCATTCCCGTGAAGTGGTTTCAGTGGGAGCCATGGGCGTTGTCGGTGGCTTTGCTTGGCATTACTTCATCTGACCATTGTTGATGTTTTTTTTTCCCTCAACGGGATTGAAGTTAGTATACTGATGAGGTACAGAGTACATGTTTACGCGATAAACAACACATATAGAACCACACCATCACCCTCCTCAGCGTATAACTATGCAAAGTAGCGAAAGGATTATTGTGTAAGCATATTCATTCATTCCGCTCAGTCACCGCAGTCACCGCTATCGGGACGGGGCTTGCCAAGCGATGGCTTTCGTCATATGGCCCTTGCTCTGTTGATCGTCATTCTCGGATGTTGGGAAAGTGGGCCCTTTTCACCAGCCACTGGACTCGTTTCGTCCACTGTATTTTTCATCGCTCATCGTGACTGAAATCTCCGCTGAGCAATGAAATGGATTGTTTGTTTGCATGACAATACTGGTTCTTTTAAACGAGACTACCTTGTATACTAGCCCACTGAATGTAACCATGGAATGAAAGGTCAGTGCAGCCAGCTTACTTTACTGCAAGTTCTTCCCCGCCCTGATGACTGATCGATCAGGGATTAATTTGTGCCCGCCGCGGGGTAATCAATCAATCAGCGCCGGACTTGAGCCCATTACTCAGAACTACCCCAGTAACCACACTAGTTATCAGTGATTTAGCTGAACTTTTCAATGCTTATCAGACCACACAAAAACAAAGCAATTCTACTTCAGGTGAAAGGGTAACATGTGCTGACAGACAAGGTAGCATCGCGTATACCACATTGTTGTGTAATGAGAACAACAATAACCCATATACTAGTCAACTACCAGTGATAGAAGACGCCTTATATATATACCATTGTCCCAATCTCAATCCCATATCTCTTGTAGTTCACTCCGAGTGGAATAATCTTTTCTTCCCCGCCTAGCTCACTCCCCCGCCATCAGCCCGACATAACCACCACCACTACTCATTTTCACTCAACAATCACCACCACTCCAACAGCAAAAGCTACTACAATGTCATCAACTCCTCACCTCAGCGCCCTCCAACGCGACGGCTTCGTCGTGATCCCGTCCCTCCTAACGCCCACCGAAATCGCCCACTACCGCACCATAGCCACCCACGCGACCACGCTCACCCGGACAGGAAAATGGCCGCACTTCCGCACCGTACCGAAGCAATTTCCTCCCTGGCCCACGACCCCACCGCCAGCCTCGGAAGGCGGAATCTGGGGTGTGCAGCACCTCCTGCACCCTGAGATGCCGGGACGGAGTGAATTCGCCAAGTTCTATTTCTCGGAGAAGGTGCTTGCCGTGGCGGAGGAGTTACTTGGTCTGACATCAGACACCAACACTAGCACCAATGGTGATGCTCCCGAGCCACTCGTAATGGAACTCTTCAACCTGCTCGTCGCGCCCGAAACCAAAGACTTCGAACTTCGCTGGCACCGCGACGACATCCCCGAGACCGCGACCCCGGAGGAAGAACTAAAGATGCTGCAGGCCAAGAGTCCCAATGGGAAGCAGTCGCACGCGCAGTATAATCTGGCGCTGTGTGCGGATTCATCCTTGATTGTGATTCCGGGGTCGCATCGACGGGTGCGCACGGAAGTGGAGCGCAATGCAGCGCCATATGAGCCGGAGTTGCCGGGGCAGTTGGTGGTGGAGTTGAAGCCTGGTGATGCGGTCTTTTATGATAGTAATATTTTGCATCGCGGGGTGTATAAGTGTAAAGAGGAGGGAGGGGAGGAGACGAGGCTGACGCTGCATGGCAGTTTGGGGTTGAATGCGGCGGGTTTGGCGGCGGAGGAGGATAAGAAGGTAAGGGCTACGGCGGTGTTGCAGCATGGGGTCGGGGCGTGGGTGCATCGGGAGGATGCTGCTTTTGGGATTGGGGAAAGGGCGGAGAGGATGCGTGCGAATCTGGTGGCGATGGGGAGTGGGGAGGGGGTTGGGTATTCTTTGCAGGGTTGAGAGGGGTGCGTTGAGGGTGAGTGTGTTTTGTAAATAAAGAGGACGGCTATGAATATTAGACATAGGCATAATGTGCCACCGAAACTTCTATTCATTAAGCATGCATATGCATCGAGCTCGAATATCAAGAACATTCATATATATGCCCAGAAAGAGGGTATCGTCATAAAGAAGAACAATGTATCCGCCGCTGTTTTGACGCCAGAAATGTAAAAGAGCAAAGGCATAAGGCATTCACGGCCGTCACATAGTCTAATCGTATCGTCATCATCCGTCTAATGGTCGCTGTCCATACACATAATGGAAGAAAATGTAGATATGATAGGTGGAACTTGCAAGCTCCGCATGCACCTTCTTCACGAAAGCTTGAGCCTCTTCATACGAGTAACCCAGGACCCGAGTCCAGAGAGCTAGCGTATATGGCTCGACCGAGTCGTATAATATCAGTTTCCCTACTCGTCCGATCTCTTTTAGACGAGGGGACTTTGGCCACGTGCCTACAGGACACTGCTTCAATTAGCTGGAATTTCGACCCAAATCTTTATAGCAGACTGACCTTGTAGATATCATCCACAACGTTGACAAAACCAGCGCGTTGCATGTAACCCTTCACTTCAGGAGCAATGTTCATGCGCCTGCCGAATTTCGTACTTGACTCTTCCAGCTTCTGCTGCAGCTCCCTCACCATAACAGCATCTTTGCAGGTGCCGTCGTCGGAATGTATCCACGTCTCGGATTCTTGGATTTCGACCCAGCCGCCGGGCTTCACGTTTTCGTAAGCCTGACGAAGGAGCTGGCCCCAGTCGGCGATACTGCCACCTAAGCTGCGAGCATGGATATAGTCGAATGGCTCATTGCCGATGTAGGCCCAGTCACTTTCCGCGTCGTCAACCAGAAAGCTACAATTGGGCGGCGCCCACTTGGGCTGAATTGGACTAAGGTCGGTGCCCACAATCTCCGCGTTGGGAAAGTCTTCGGCCATTTCCAGCGCCCAGATGCCTGTCCCAGTGCCGATATCCAGAATGCGCTGAGGGTCGCCTATCGGGGCACGATATAGGTCGCCTCCCAAGAGGAGCTTGAAGGCATGATGCATTAAAGTGAGGCGGTCCTGCTCTTCTTCGTCGTTGGGCATGGGATATTGCCCATAGCGGTAGGCGTGATACCGGCGGCCATTTTCGTAACAGTAATCTCGTACGGACGATGTTATTGAAATATTGGATTCGATAATTGATTGTTCATCTATGAGGGAGTCTTCGTCGCTTGTCTGTAAGAGTCAGTTTGAACACTGCGATTGTGCATAATCATCTCGGATAAATGAGAAGAATTGTCTGAGATTTGCATAAAACGCATCACGCATGAGCCATACACAAAGCCGCGAGCACCGCATCAAATTTATCGATGTCTCAGTCAAAGCGCCCAGTGGCTGCATAAGTAACCGGAAAATCTCGCAAAAGCAGAAAACATATAAATTGCGTATAACCGTCAGAAAGATGGGGGGACTGTCTTACATCTACCTGGATATGTTCCTCCGAATCTGGCTGTGGCATGTTTGGAATGACGGGCGGAGACAATGCGGGAGGGGGCGTGAAGAGGGAGTGAGGAGAGAGGAATAAGTGGGATCTTTAAACGATGACACCCGCAGCTGTCGGTTTAGTACGACAGGGAGTTGAGTAGTTAGCGAAAGAAAGATAAATGTAATTAAGAAGTTAGATAAATAAGTGATGGAGCAAGAAGTGGGAAAGAAACAGAGCAAGGACAGAGCAAGCGCAGCAATCAGCCCAACTAAGAGAAAGAGAGAGCGAGAGAGAGAGCTTCAGGCAATGGCTACTTGACTAGTCAACTACTACTACAAGATAGGATAACTAAAGTTCCAGGTAAGATACGGGTAACTGCGGCACGGACAGGGGGAGGCGGTCCCGGGGAACAGGCCCTCGGGTCGGTGAGCACATAACATGAAGGTAGTCAGTCAGTCTAGCTGAAGTCTAGCTTGGTGCCAGGGCTCTGGGTCGGGGTTGACGCCCGGTATTGCTTGGTATCGTCAGTCACTTTCTCAATCCCGTCCTTTTTTGCTCCCTCCATTGGTCGGGGTCTTTTCCGGACTGCCATCATCCCTATGGAGAATTGGATCACTTCCCTACTAACTAAAGTTACTAAAATGTATTCTACTTTTAACTAACTCTCTTTCTTGCCAGCACAGTTAGATGCTTTACACAGATTGGTCCAAACAGCCTGCAGTTGCTAAAGTACTTACTAGTGTGTGCCCTAAATGATTTGGAATTGATCCTCTCCCTCCAGGCTTCCCAATCCCCTCACTCTGGTTCCACGCTAGTTGGGATCTCAGCTGCGTAGTTTATGTAACCTCAGACAAATTTTCTCCGCACGCTTGTGGATGTGGCTGTAGCTAACTATTTACTAGTGATTAATTTTACCAAGAAAATATACAAGCGACTGGGATTAACCTGAAGCAAATACCATGGTAATCACCTCTACACAACAATGATGGATAAATATTCATAAAATATCGTATATGAACCCAACTTCTACAGAGGAAGATAATAATAAGTCAAGTGTAGCAGTTTCCCAAGGCTGGCAGCCAAGCTCTCCCCCCCTCCTCCTCCCCAGCCCCGCTCCCCCGTGACGGCTGGTCCCGTTTCGGGATCCCAATCACGCCAGTTGATCAGCCACTTCATCGCATGCAGCTACGTACTAACTAAGCAGATAAACCAACTTAAGTGCTGATGCTCTGGGTCGGGTCTATTCAACCTAGTCACGATGGGTCTTTCCACTAACGATAGTTAGGCGGAAAAAAAAGGTATGATAACATGTCTAACAGTAAGCGAGAAGAAGAGGGTGCAAAACCAAACCTAGTCTACTAAGTACTAACTCATCCAACCTTACTAACTGCTAAGTCTGAGGGTAAAATAGCCGAGGACAAATGACACAAACCCCAATACTTACTTAACCTATTTGTGCGATGAATGTGAAACGTACACAGAATGATAAGGATGCTCCAGTGGTAGTACTGCAAATGCGATAGTCAAGTCCATTACCTGCCAGTTGGTTCCCAGGGATCTTACACATGCGAATTAATTAAAGAAAAAAAAAAAGATCCCTCCTGCGGTGAAGCCGTTCTCTACTGTAGACCCACAAAAACTGACCGTGCCCGCCACTCTCTAAATCAGCACTTCTATCAACTGGTTCATGAGCAATCTATCTTTTTTCAAGTAATGTGCTCTGTAGTAGGCCTTGAAGGCGAGTACTCATAGACTAACTGCAACGTTCATACCAACCTTCTTATGGGGCAGCAGACACCTGGATCACTGGATGGCCTAGTACTTAGTGTGTGCACTAGGGATATTCTTCCTGCAGGAAGCATCATCGTTCGCCCACAACCCCCCCTCAAGACCAAGCCCGAAGGAGTAAATGCATGACCATCGGAATGACCCGGACAACCGGCTACGTGTTGGTTTGTTGTCAGCTGCAGGTATCCAGCTAACTACTAGCATGTAGACTAAATGCTAGGTGAAACACTACAGGAATGGTGCATGGCTCCGTTGACGTTTCTTGGGTCACGTCGGACTATTTTTGACTACCAGATAGATGGATCATACGGAACTGCTGGATCAAGCGCGCTGCCTCGTCGGCACTAGCAGTATTCATTGCGACCACTGATGTATCGCTTGTTCATACAATCATTAGGTGTAACCTATGCGAAGCATTCAACACGTTTCATATGTGATTCCCAGCGTCGGCTGAGGGGGGACATAAATAGAACATTAAAAAAAGAGAAGGTAACATTTGCCCATAATATGGTATCACCTATCGACAGCTGACAAGCCGGATCAGTTCAAACTTTGCAGCTTCTCCTGCTCTGCCGGAGTCAAGGCTGCATAGAGCTGCTCGAACTCAGGCTTAGTGGCTGCGTCACGGAAGAAGTCCATCAGGAAGGCCTGCGTTTCGTCGTCGCGTCTGCGTACCCCGAACACACTTTCAGATCCGCCCTCGCCGAATGCCATCAGCTCTTGCTTGGTGACACCGAGATTGAGATCAAGGGTGTTGCCGGGCATATCTTCCCATTCGTCGTCGTCATCGCTATCTTCTTCCTCCAGAGCAGCCGCTGTGGCCGCATCGATTTCCTTGCTGCCCGATGCAGCAGCCAGCTCCTCAACAAGAACCTTGACTATCTTCAACGGAGCCGTCACCGTAGTGTATCGATCAGGGTTGTTGCGAGTCTGGGATCGCGTCTTAATACGGCCAGTGTCCTGGATAATGAGATCTCCCTTGACCTGCACCTGGGACAAGCGAGGGTCTCCCAGCCTGTACAGTGTTGCCAGTGCAATGATATTCTGTTTGATTTCATCGTAGCCAGCAAAGTTGACCGAGTTCTCGAGCCACTTGCTCAGCACTATGGGAAGTCCACTCTGGCCGCCGATATCGACTTGCGCAAGGAAGTCCACAACCTCACGTGCGCTGATCAGGGTGAGTCGTGCAAATACAAGAATCAGACTCTGGATGAACTGAGCCTGCTCCGCAGTAGCCAGTCGCTGGGCCACGGCACGGAGAAGCTGCGGTAGATAGGGGCCGAGACGTTCGGAGCCGGCCTTTTCAACTAACTCCGCAGCCAATTGACCAACCTCTGTCGCCGCATTGTCATCAACAGAAGGTCCGAGTAAGCGGTCAATTATGATCAATGCAACTTCAGTTGCTTCTTTACCGCTCTGCGGGTCTCTCCAGGCGACAAACTGGTTGAAGTCATGAGAGAGCATATGGCGGACTGCTTCTGTCGCCGGACGGATCAGCTCCGCGTCGGACGAATCGAGCAGCAGGCGGTTTAACTTCGGCATGACCGTTTCCACGAAGCCGGCTGGCAAGGGTTCCAATGCTCCTTCAGCAAGAGCACGGAGAAGGTCCGCAGCGAAGTTAGTCAGAGCGTTTTCCTGTGTGAGGTTGCCGACGTCGATTGCCCCGGTCAGGGAAGGAAGAACCTTCTCGCATAGTCGAACGAAAGCCTCTTCCCCGTTCTCTGCGATAGCTTCAACTATGTCCTCGAATGCTTCCGTGACGATCATCGTCAATTGGAAATTGGTGGCTCCGCTGCTGGCAACATTGAACAGTAGATCAATAGCGGTCGACGACAGAACGACAGTTGGGTGGACCATGATCGTATCGCGGAGCGTTTCAGCAATAGTAACCTTCAGGTCTTCACCCTCTGACTGGTCAGACAGGTCATGTGCGGATACGAACTGCGACAGTGCTGAAACAATAGCAACTTGGAGAGGGACCGTCGCACTGGGGGGAAGCGAGGGCATAAGGTCCTGCAGTGCTCGAATACAAGCGACCCTGACCACTTCAGACTCATCTTCGGTGATTGCTTTGATGGTAGCCTCGAGGTAAGATGCAGCCGTCTGCTGGAAGGAGTCGCCGGCAACCTGGCACAGAATTCCGGCGATGAGGTAGCCCCGCGCTCTCAAAAGATCTTCTGGTTGCTGGATGGAATACTGAATGAAGTTACTGATTCCACTAGCCAAGCCGGCGGGTATATCTTGCGAAACTTCGTTGAAGTCCCGGAGGAGCTGATTAAGAATGTAGAGGGCCGATTCTTTCAATTTCCACCTTCACAGAGAGGTTAGTCTTCGTTTGAAGCGTCAGGGAAAGGAACATAACTTACGTAGAGGACACATCGGAGAACACAGTGTTCAGGTACGCGTGGAGACCCTCAACCGTCATGGTCTTGAGCCATTCACCAAGCTTGATCACCAAATCTCCACTGCATGTACGGGGCGTGTAGTTGGCAGTAACCGATGTCTCCTCCGAGAGGAACAGAGACACATCGATATCCCATAGGCCCTCTTCCTCTGATGTGATCTGAGCATAAGAGGTCGCCAGTTTCATGATTTCGGGAAGCCAACTTGTCGTTGCCGCAGATTGCCCAGCATTCTGTAGCTGCTGTTGGAGCTCGGCCTTGACCGGCGGCGCCTTTAGGAGCGTCTGAATTAGATCAAGTTCCTCCAGAACCAAGAAGTCCAATGTATACGGGAGCCCGTCGACATCCTCCATACGGCCCTGCCTCTCATCCTCGATGTAGAACTCATGGTAAGCGGACTGGATGTTCGAAAGCTCGGTCCAGATAGTGGAAAAGTATACGGGGCTTTGAGCCGCCAACAGACCCGGGAATACCATGCGAATTTTCATCAAGGTCTAGCAGGTCAGCGATTAGCGTGAACCAGCAAAGGGGGCAGAATGGTTATATACCTTGACCACTTGCAATTTCAATCCAATGACACCTCTCCACTTGGAGGGTACCTCAGCGTCTTTAGATTCTTCTTGTGCACTAGGAGCTTGTGGTAAAGGTGCCTCCAGGGTAGAAAGGAAGAATGGAGACCAGCCACCAAGTACTTCGTCCATGAACCCTTTGACAGCCGCCTTGTGCTGCTCGAGGACCATTTCCAAAGTATCAAAGCAGGCCCGGAAAACTGCAACAGCCAATGCTCTCAGCATCGGCTTTCTCGACTCATTCGTAGCAACATTGTAGAGGCTAGTAACGAGATCCCGAGCAACATTGAAGAACTGTTCCTCACTGAATCCAGTGTCCACCAGATCCAACAGAACCTTTAGTGCACCGTGAAGCGCACTGGCGGTGCTGTTGCCATCGTTTATAATGCGAAGCAAATCAGGCAATAGTTCTGGCCACTGCTCGGGGAAGTCGGCGCTGGCAATCTTGCTGACGGCATAACTGGCAGACGATTTGACCTTGCGCTCCGGAGTCTCGGTAACGGTGGCTAAGTCCAGCAGCGCTCGTCGAAGCTGGGCCTTGTTTGCATCGCTGACCAGAACTTGGCCTTTGAATTCATCGAGGACTGGTGACCAGGATGCGGCTATGAAGGTCCGAAGAACGGAAATGGCAGACTGGCGGAGGTTGGTGGGAACGGAATCGTGAGAGGCTATGGCCGCAAGTGTTAGAGGGAAAGTCTCGTTGGAATAAAGGCGTAGAAGCTGGAGCTCAGCAGACTTTCTGGTATCGGAGACCGGCGACTGAGTGTCTGCGAGCAATGTCAGGAGCTCTTGCTCCATGTTGATAGGAGAACGTAGGTGAGTAGACGGGAGTGTCGATAGAGGGGTGTAGTCAACGAATGGTTTAACAAGGGGCCTGGATCTGAATTCAAGCCCAATCTTCGGAGTCCTGGCGTTTGAGATCACAGCAGACGGCTCCGTTAAACCACACTATTGGTAACACGAGTATCCAGGTAGATTGTTCAAATCAATATCAATCGCGAAATGTCGCGTCGTGGAGGGGCAGAAGACGAGCGGGAAAAGGGAGGCGGTGAGGGGTAGAATTTCCCCCAAATCAATTTCCAGTTTGGTTTGGTTTGACTTGTTCCCGCCGAGATACATGGGTAGCAACTGAGACACAACTAACTACGGAGTATAGGTAGGTTATTAGCGCTTGCTGTCAACCAGACTATCGAACCCTCCCTCATCCTTGTCCAGCTATGGTTATAGTGTGCTGTACTTTGGAACGCCCTATTATCAGCACCGTATGTACATCAGCCAACCTTGCTTATCATAAACAGCTTGTCCCAGGACAATAGCAGCCAAGCTCTACATATCTTCCCTATTTAGCTGGCTGCCAGCAATAGAAGAACGGCAAGACTTGTGAGAGTACTCCGTAGTAGAAGTAGTCTTCAGTTTCCCCGTGTCTTGGTTCCCGACTCACGTCACTGATCATCGGAGATTAAATAGCCTAAAGCCTACAAGCAGCGTCTGAGTATCACCTCCCAACGTCTTCGTACTTTCCACAAACTATCCGGGATTGAACATCATGGAAGCTAGGGATGACAATACCGTCCACTTACAGAACCTCACAGAAACCAGTGTATTGCAATATAGTTTGTCTGAAGTTTGTTATGCGTCTACGCAGACAACCAGAACAAAGATTTAGGCATCCCCAAGCAGCCACATTCAATAGTCTGACAACCCCCGGTCTTGAACGATAGGTTTTGGATGACCTCCGAGACCGGAGACTTGGTTGAACCAACGTACCTGCAATGGCGGGTGTCTTGCTGACCCCTACGTTATCCGGTAGACCTTCCAAGAGAAAGATACAGCCAATACAAAGGTCTGCCTGACGTACCGCCCAATTAAGGAGGAGGAAAAGCAGGTGCTGTGTCCACTGAAGTCATGAGCGATCAATGGCAGGTAATCGGATCTTAGTGGTCAATACTATGTGGGTAGATCTGGCTCGCACGTTATTAGCAACTGTGGTCCGCTAGTATGCCCAATACATATCACCTTAGGTTGTAGATAATTGCCAGGGATGGGGGAATGATGACATTGAAATGCAGCGGTGCGAGCCTCTTAGACCAAGAAGCAGCAATAGTTAATTATGTGAAGGAGCCGGGTCTGAATCAGAGGCGGCATTTGTCTCAGTTGCTGATCTGCCTAAGTCGAAGTTTTCTGTGGAGAAGATCTGGCTTCAATCCAATCATAGAAGGAGGAAAGAAAATCCCTTGGATCGTTGTAAATCCATTCTGGGGCCACTTATGAAGTGTGTGATGATGTAGAGAAGCAATAGATTTCATTCTTCTGGGTTCCTGCACTGTACTTTTGCTCCAGGCGCGTATTTGTAGCCCATTTCTTCCCAGGCTCCATACGTGCCTAGTGGCCAGATGTATGTTTTATGTACTATGTATCATCAACTGTGCTCCGTACAGCGGTGCAGCAAACTTTGGGTAGTGATCACCGGGGTAGCTAGGTAAGTGGCGTAGATGGGACTCGATGCATTTCTGAAAAGGATGACAGGAAGGAATAAGAAGGGGGAGTTGTGAGTCGATCATAGTGGGGTTGATGAGGATAAACCGGCAACTCTGATTATCTAACGCCAGTTGAGGGGTGGAACCGCCCAAAGAAGAAAAGTACCGCATGAAATGTACTCCCGGTCGCTGTATGGAGTATGTTATGTCCATACATACTCTTACACAATTACTCATGAAAGGTCGAATACCATACAGTCAAAAGTAGCCTCGGGTATTGTATTGATGGATCAACGAGGAACAACCTAGAAGGCGATCGCGTGTGCTAGAGCAATTGTGTCGAGATTCTAATAATAATCAGGGATCGGGTAATAATGCGAACTGGCGACCTTCAGGGCCATGCATAAGACCCGGAATCCGCAGCAGGAGGGGTAAGCTCAAGGTAGCTCTCGTATCGCACGCACTAAGCATTCTTCAACTTATCCTTCAGACATTCCGGACGGTGAGGGACGATGCTATGGCCGTCAGGAGGAGGCCCTTTGCATGCTATCTACCTTTCTGAAGGTATACTGTTCGGCCGGGAGGAACAACCGGAGCAGCAAATACATGCAACAACTGCAGAGGGAGTAGATAAATTAAAATGTCATGGTTAACTAGCTAATAAATACTCCGGACTATACTAAACAACTATTCACCTAGGTAAGATTGATTGACCTACTTAATCCCCGGAGCAAGCCAGATTTGATTGACTGAACCTTGGAAACCTCGGGCTACGTACGGGGGAAAACCAGAGTAGTTGTTCCGGCTTTGTAGTAAGATTTCTGGGACGACTAGCTGTTTTAACTTTCGTTCCTTTTAATCTCTCGGAATCCTGACTAATTATTATTGTTGCTGCTCCTGTCTTCTACCCCGGTCACCTACGTGTCGATTCAAGTTTGATTTCATGATGATCGGCTCAGTGAACTGGAGTCAGTCATCCCACTACTGACAAGTCTGGGTCATATTGTCCTGTACTGGCGTGGACAATACCAATACGGCGCAGATGCTTACTTACATACCGTCATACATACTGTCATACTTTGCCCAGTGATAATCTTTTGTTTCCCTTTGCTTTTTCCTTTGCCAACAGTGTGTCTCCCATGAGTTTTGCATTAAGCTACACAGTGCTTGCACGGTGCGGGCTTCTTACTTGTCCGGGAAGTGTGTAGTCGAAGTGCATCATGGCCAAATTCTTTGCCATTCTACCTACATCCTCTGTTTCGCCCCCAAGCTGCGCCTGAGGTACCCCTTTGCGTCACTTGATCCCCTCGGCTAGCATCAAACCCCCACCGAGGACTAGGATGAGCAGGCAGACTCTGGAGGGGAAGAATGTATGATTGTAGACTAGTAGATAGTAAGCAGGCAGCCTTCTGGGCGGTTTGTGGAAACAAGACGTAGGCATACATCGGGCGAGGAAGGGAGTCCGTACGTGCGTTGCCTTTTCCCACGACCACTACTATGATGATTGCTGCATGGCATCCACACCCATGACGCAACCACGTGACGGGCTGGGAACCGTGACTTGGGCGCCTTTTACCTGGACGACTCGTCGCCCGACAAGCCTTCCCCTCCGAAGGACTGCCTGCCCGCGACTCTCTCGCTCTGCTCTCTCTCTCTCTCTCTTCCTCTCTCTTTCCCTCTCTCTTTCTCTTTTCATATTTCTGTGCTTTGCCGGCGCTTTCTGCTCGCTCTCTTTGCAAAATCTCCCTCTCTACTTTAGTTCTGGGACCTGAGTGGGCTTCCCTGGTCGACACGGCCTTTCCCAATCACAACCAGCTCAAGCCAGCAGCCCACCTCTCCCTTCCCACGCCGCCCCCCTCAAAGGGTTGGTTTCCTATCGTCTGCCGTCCCTCCTCTCCCTAGACGCAGAGAGCAAGGAATTAAAAAAAAAAAGACATATTTTTTTCATCTTTAGCCAAGTAATATTTTTTTTTCTCTCTTATTTTAAAAAAGTTTTTTTTTTCCAGGAACAAAAACTTCCGAGGGAGAGGGGAGAGCCAAAGAGGAAAATACTAAAACGGGAACTCCAACCAGGGAAGAAAAAAAGGAAAAAAAAAAAAGGAAATTTCCATCAGCAAAGCAAAGCAGCAACATCGTCGTCGCTGTCGTTATCGTCAAGCCCAGGACTCTTCTCTCCTTAATCCTATCCCAGATCTCGTTCACGCCGGTTGTCACGATCTCAACGACTCCATCCATGCTCTGAGGTCTGCTTGTTTCGTCTCGTCCACCCAACGTATGTTCTAATTCCGAAGTTCTTTCCTTACTTTTCGAACCCCAATCCACTCACTCACCCCTCCCCTCCTCACTCTTTCCCTCTTCCCTTCCTTCTGTCTCTCTCCCTCTCTTTCCCTCCCTCACACTCGTTCCCTTAAACGACCCTCTTACTCAACTCACCACCACCACCACCACTACCACCACTTCCCACCACGCCCTACTATCTTAGGTGCTTTTCCCTCTACCCACCCCCCGCCCTCAATTTTGTTTTTCTCTCCCCTTTTACACAACAACTTTGTTCTTATCTTCTGCCATACCATCTCCTTTTCTTCTTTTTCGCTCTATTTCCCCGTTCTGTCTCTTTTCTATCATATTCTTGTGTTCCCGGGTGTATTCCCGGTTCTTCGAACTCCTGTTCATTTCCATTCCCTTCCCTCCCCCCTCCCTATTTTGGCCTCGCACACCCACCAACCAACCAACCACCCCCCCTCCCTCCCTCCCTCTCATCTTGACTACCACCCCACTCTTTCCCCTCTTCGCCTCACCATCCTCCCCTCCCGTTGTCGCAAAGGAAAGCTTGAGTGGAAGAGAGATAAACCAACCTCTCCATGAGTGGAAACGAATATTGTTGTTGACTCGTCTGGAAAAAGGCAGAGCGATGATTAGCCTCAGGGTGGAACAGCACTCAGAATCTCCGAGATCCCGTCAAGACCATCTTTCCCGTGGAAACGACGATACCAGAGCCTACGACGGCAATGCCGATTGCCAGTGAGAGTACCACCGTCAACTCCGTTACTACCACAATGACAACTTTTTCCGCCCCGGTCACCGCACCTAGATCGATGCCCAACAATCAGTCTGCGTTGGCGGCATCCTTCACCAATTTCCTCACCGTATCAATACACCAGATCCTGTTTCTACGTTCGGTCTATCCACGAGCCACGTTCCTCCCCGTGCGGGCGTACAACTATCCCGTCCGACAATCCCGTCACCCCAAGGTGTGTGATTACATCAATGACGCGTCAATTGCGGTCGGAACGGAGATCTTGAAAGGCACAATAACCGCTGTCAGCATTATCATCTCCTCCCTCCGTACGAATCAACCCCTCGAACGATATGCCTTTGATTTATCGGGCTTCCCCCGTGTTCCGGCTGGCGAAGTCAATACCACCTTCGAAGACAGAAGAGAGGAACAAACCAAAGCGGGTGTTCCCGTAACCGACCGGGCTTCCGCCCCCACATCAGTCGACCTTGAAGCGCAATTCCGGGCCTGTCTAGCAAGACTGGCTTCAGCTTGTGCGCGCCTGACTCCTTTGCCTCGGGACGATGAATTCAGTTTCACCGTTTGCATCGAGGTGCGGGAAGATGCTTTACCCCCGGCGGGGACCACAACCGAAGAACAGACATGGATTGTGGCCGAACCGGATAAGGTCCACCTCCGATCGTGCACCGCCCCTTACTCCGTTTCTAAGTTGAGAAACGGCGAGCCGCAACAGCCGCCTCCAAAGGTATCGAATGGACGTGCCAAGACGGTCCCGGTACGACGTGTAGAAGCTGGAGAGCTTCGACTGGAACTATGGGTGGAAGAGGCACGGCAGAAGTTTAATGAACCGGTGGACTCTGAACATCCACCATGAGCTTGGATCTCCACCTTATAGCTTGCTGCCGTGTTCGTCTAGTTCACCATTATTTTCTGATTTCAGTGAAACATTTTTTGCTCCTTATCTCATATCTCCATTTATCTCATTCTTGTTTTAGCGTGACCAATGATCGAACATACATGATGGATGAGGAAATTAGGCACTGTCGTCCGAGTGAGCGGCGCAAATATATAAAATGGGGAGCGGACGATTTCTGGGACTCGCATGGCATTACATAGATCTGGTTCATATCTTTCCTTGTCTTTTTGCTCGCAATTTCTTTCCGTCCATTTCTGCCTGTCGTCATTCTGTCACGTTCCTTTTCCCCTTCTATTTCTCTTCTCTATTACTACTTATATCTCTCTTCTTTTCTTTTTCTTTTTTTTCTCTCTGCACTTTTCCCTTTTTATTTACAATTTTCTCATCTCTGGAGACGTCTATTTCTTTTTCCAAGCATACTCCTCCATTCTCCTCCCCGCCATTTCCTCGGAGTGTTCTCATTTTCATACCATTTCCTATTGTATTCCGCTCGTCTCCTTTGTTGAGCTCTCTCCAACTACATGATCCTAGCAAATTCAAATATCTAGCAACTAGCTGCCAAAAAGTTGCCAGCATGGACCCCACTGCTCGGGGAGGGTCTCGAGTCCTGTCCGTAATCGTTAATTTTGTCCCCATCGCATTTCAGTTGGCCTATCCTTGTTTCTCTCGGCGTGTGTGTTTGCCTATGTTCTTCCTTCGCCTCGCTTTGACTTCCACGTCCCTTTTGAGAACGTGATCCAGTGAAAGAGATCTTGACACCATTTGGCTGCATAAAGTCATGATATCAGCTGATAATGGGATACAGGCGTCCACAGTGTGTCAGTATCACTGCGATTCCATACTGCCTCACATGGAAGAAAATCCAAAACTGAGTTACGGAAACCGACAAACACACGCAGCCGCTATTTACAGACAATGGGGTGTCTAATACAATTGGTTGTGCTTGTGCTTGTTGTGCTTGTCCATGAGGTTGTCTGATCGATTGGCTATGGAAAAAGGACGCAGATGACATATCTGTATGGAAGGAAACTTTTTTAAAAAAAAATAAAGGAAGAAGAAGAAGGGGTCCTAACGCATCATGTGAGTTATTATTTTTCACCTGTATATTGTGGCATATATGCGTGTTGGTCATGTGCTATGCTACCTATCCTGTGAAAGTGATTTTTTATTAAACATGGCTTTCGTGGTTTCCTTTGACTCGTTGTCAGCGCTTGTTGTTGGGCTCAGTCCCCATCTTATCATCGCCTACGTTGCTTTTTTGGTGCCGTATTTCTTTTTCTTTTTTGCGTCGTCATGACTGATAAGATGTGATGTTTTTTGGATATGAGATAGTGATGAGTGGTAGACTAGGCCGGGCACTCGGTAGGCAGATAGGTAGGAAGTTTCTTCTTTTATCTCATCTCTAAAGTAATACTTTTTTTCTTTTGGATTTCATCTCTGGTTCGCCTTCTTCTTCGTTTCATGTTGCCATATCGCCTTTATCGTCCGTTTCAGCGCGCCCCAGTCACATCATCCATCCATCTGTTCCTGCTTTTCGTAGCTGTAATTCTATGTCTCTTGTTTTTTTCTGGAAAAGCCATAGTTGGATATGACGCTCGCCAACGTATGCCATATCACGTCATACTATATTACGATGGTATACATCTACCACATTGTAACAAGTCCCATCTCTGGTTACAGTTGGCTCTTACTCCATCGGCTTCTTTCTTGTACTATAACCCAAGGTGTCCAGGACATGCGATCTGTGATCTGTCATAATATGATTTCGTTCTGAAATCGAATTATGAATTCGTGCTGGCATTCTGAGAATAGAATAGCTAGGCTTTATTCGATGATGACGACTTCAAACAAGAGAGAGAGAGAGAGAGAGAGAAGAGTAAAGAGCAAGTCATTGTATTAGCAAGTCATTGTATTATTGGATTGAGCCAAAAAAATAGAATAAAGTAGCCATTCTGAGTTACCTAAACCGAGAGAAATGGTGAGATAGAGATGATAGAAAAAGAGAAAATAGAGGATTAAAGTAGGATGGTTGAGGCAAGGGACTGGGAGAAAGGGAAAGGGCTGGAGGGGAGAAAATGATGATGATAGATGCTAGGGAAACCGCTTCAGTAGTTGATTCATTAGAGTGATGGAACCAAAATATGCGATGCAATCCAACTTCCAAGAAAGCTTTCTATCAATAACGGGGGCACTGCTTGTTTGTCTTGTCTTCATACTCGGATGAAGCAGGAGTATGGATCGCTGTTGGGAAGTCTGGTATGAGAAAAAATTCTTGTGTAACGCTGAAAAGCTGATTGCTGTTATTGCCGAGAGTGATTTAGGGGCCAGAGATACGAGGACGGGTTAGAAGCTGGATTCGATGTGAAGGTAGCAAGCAGGAACTGTGTTGGGGGAAAAGGAAGGGAGTCGGTATACCAAGATGGGAGCTGCAGTATCGACAAATGTCGACCCAGGATATGGTGTATCGCTCTTTCTGGAGTGAAACGAGGTATAAAGGCTTACTGGAGTAGCGACATCATTATTGTCGATCAACGTAACGGTTGGTGCTTCACGAATTCGTGTTGATAGCGTGTAGTAGAGGCACTAGTACCGCCATGGGGGGCGGGTATCTGCCCTTTTTGTCTGATTTTGGCCAGGATTGCCTTGATAGTTCACGCCCCTGTTTACGAAGCCTCCGTACACAGGAACGTTTGCGGGCACAGGACCTCCTGGTGGGTTCCTAGGTTGTCCTACTGGGTTCCGAGGCCAGTCTTGTCCACCCCAGCCATTTCCAATGCCTACGGGTGCATCAAATTGAACAACAGCTGGGGGGTTGGCTCTTCCAACTGGCATCCCTGGTCTTGGATACCCCACGTAATTATGGTGGACTGGCGCTTGCCCGTATCGGTGTATGAATCCATTACCATAACCTGGAATGACGCCTGGCATATTCGTGGCCGACTGTGCTGCTTCTGCGTCAGGAATTCGCAGCTCCTCCGCAGTCAAATTGGGATTTTGTGCCAATATAACATCGATAGTGTCTTTTTGGGCCTTCTCGACCTCTTCTAACGATAATCTTGGGTCATCGGTGTTAGGACAGTAGGTCGGAGGACGCCCAAAATGGTCGTACTTCTCTCGGGTAATATCTTTCTTGCAAATGTAGCACATTGAAGTACGGCACTTGGAGCATATCATTTTGTTGCAGCCCGACTCCTTGACAATCTTCACGTTGCATTTGGGGCAAGGGCGGATCAGAGCCTTGCTCATTGCCTCTTCAACCAAGTGGCGTTCGGGAAGACCCTTCTCTTTTTTGGCCTCTGCGCAAGTGCGGGGAATATGGCTTTCTTGCTGGCAGAGACGGCAACTGACCATTTCGCAGTCGGGGTTTTTGCATACGAACTCGCGGTCCTCTTCCACGGGAGGATAGATGGCTTTATATTCACAGAATGGACAAGCTTCAAGGCCTATCAATCCAGCTTGCTGGATCTCATCCTGCTGCTGAAGGTTGTCGAGCTTTTCCATCAAACTCTCTCCGAGGGCTTCTTGGAGCCGCGCACGAGAAAACTTTGCCTGACAGCCACTAGTGTCGACACATTGAACTTGATATTTCATAAGCCCAACCTGGGTCTCTGCAGATTTTCGAATGCATGTAAAGCAGAAGAGATGGACGCTCTCCCCCTCGCAAGGGAGCGATCGGTTCGCTGGAACATCGAGGTAGCAACACTGGCATTCGATGAGGTTTTCAGCTCGGCTGTGTTCTTCTTCATTTCTGATCTCAGCCTCTTGCTCCTCCTTCTTCTTGCGAAGTACATCTTTGCGGGTGATTAGCTGATCAGCATGGGTTTCTCGTACTCAGAGAGAGGTTACTTACGGTCTTCTTTTTCAGCTTTCTTCTTGGCGGCACCTAGTTCTCGAGCCAGGTTCTCAGCGATAGATACCTCCTCGTCGCCTTGTGGTAGGTTTGCTGCTATCGAGACCCTTTTGCTTTTCAACTTTGTGTACTTTCCCGTCTGTTCATTCTCCTGAGAATGCAGAGTGAGATACGCTGAAAATAGCTCTTTTTTGTCGGTCAGAACATCCCGAATATGCTTTAGCGGCATCCATTCAAATTCTTGAGCTAGCAGTCCGGTTCTGTAATAGAAAGTTCAGCGTTTGTTACTTCATAATGATAGGCGGTGCACTCACGCTAGCTGGAGGTATGCACGGCTACCACGTTGTGGGATATTTCGCAGATACCGTATCGTAGCTTCCTCCTCCGTCTCCTCAATCTTACGTTTCTTGGCCTTTTCTTGCATGGGGTAGTTAGGATGCTGTAAGATATCTTCAATAACGCTTTCCTTCAATGCATTCAGGGGCAGCGCAGGTTGGTGCGCTTGGGGCCTTTTATGACGTTCGATCAGCTCTTCCACATGCTGGTGACTGATGCCCGGAAAGATGTCTGTAATCTGCCACAATAGCTCATCCTCCAGGGTGAGGTCAATGTAAACTGCTTCAGAGTGCGTATTGGAGCGTGACGAGGTCGATGTGGTGGCAATGGTCGATGGGCGCGAGGAGCTCCCTGACTCGATCCCTGACTCGTGACGACTTTTACCATCAGTATCACTGTCCAGAATGCTGATTATGGACTCATGATTGCTGCTGCGTTTGCTGCTGCGACTGCTGTCGCGACTATACTGCCTTTGTCTCTTCATGGGTTGGTCGTAGTCAGGCAACGGATAGTAACCGTGGCCGTACAAATCCCAAATCAGCGCAGGGTTGTCATCCAGAGTAAGATCTGCATTTGCATGGTTCATATATCCCAGTCTTAAAGGGAGCGATGGATACATCGGATTGGTGAAATTGGGCCCCTCCATTGTTCTTGTTTGCTTTGAGCGAAAGAAAAAAAAGCGATGTATTCCTACGTTTGAGAGTATCTGAAAGGGAAGTCCAGGTGAATGAAAGTATCAAGGTTGATAAGAAAGCCAAAGGGAAATTAAGGGTCGCTTATTAGCTGTGATGGTTATATAGGAAGGGGGAAATGGTGGTGAAAGTGTTGAACGTAGCGTTGCCTGGAAAGGTAGACCCCGCAATAGTCAGTGAGGAACGTCGGCAACGGCCGTAAATCGCTCGAGGCAGTGAAAGTAATGTGATGAGGCTATCTATGTTATATCAGTCTGCAGGGCGTGCGGCTGTATGTAGAGCAATAAGCATACAGCCAAGGCGAGCTTAGTTTATTGTCTTTGTACACCTGACAAGCATGAATGGGATGATACACAAAGGCTGTCAGTGAACATACTCGAGTGAGGATCAGGCTCGTCAGAGGCCACCACCCAAGCAAGGCTGAGGAAGCCAGCCCACAACCTCAGGGTGCTCGCAAGGCTCTATCCTGCCACCGGATGGCTAAATTTGTATAGAAAATGTTGGTGGATGGAGAGATATTGTTTAGCGGTTGATCATCCGAATACCAGCTCGCCCAACGGGGAATAGTATCAACAAGGCCCAAGGTTGGCACACACAGTGGGGCGGAAGTCCGTCAACAATGCTGGGGAAAATCCTATCTACAACAGGGGAATAGCTCCGTTGTAAGCCGTAGACTAAGACACTGATCAGGCAAGTAGACGGAGGAGGCGTTCCAACGCGTGACGCTAGACGGAGAAATAAGAAAGCAGCCGCCGTCTAGACGGAGCAGCAGTCATTTGCGAGAGTCTGAACGGGGATTCCTCGAGTGGGAGATGGTTGGGGGGATCCAGAAAACGAACCCCCGCCGGCTCTGACAGCTGCCCCACGTGACAGGTACCGGTATTACCCCGACCGCCTGCCAAGTAGGGGAACTGTCTTTGTCTGTTTGCCTACGAAGAGGGAACGTCAAACAATGACTCATCATGGGCGTTCAGAATTGAAAGTTAATTTCAAGTTCCGGATGGATTGATCATTTCTAGACAACTCGATTCACAAAACAAATCTGTAGTCAAGTATATCTCACGATGTCAATTCAATAGCCCCCGGTAGTCCCCGAACCCCAGACCAATCCACCCAACCCCCATATCCGGCGAGCCCTATGCCCTAAAGGCGTGTGTGGTCATCATGCGCCGCTCGACGTCACGGGGCATGAGACGCAACCCAATCCAGGCAAGTCCATCCCTCAGCTTCTTTTACCGCTGCGCTTGTCGCCGCTTGTCGTCGGCTGTCGGGGCGAATAGAATCAGCTGCCTGCGCGTCCAGTAAGTTATCCCGGTCACGTCTACTTTCTTATCCTTATCGGTCCATCTATAATATTCGGCGCCCCCCTTGCGGTCTTGAGCGGACTCCGGTCGAACACCTTCGGAGTTGCTCCTTTGCTCCAAACATCTGCTTTCTCAAAACGCGCCGTGTAGTCCATTCACCATTTCTCGCTCACTTGAATATCTTTCACCCCCTCATATCCAAGTTTCACCATCAGACAACAAGAACAGCTCTGTTCTACCAAGTAGACATCATGATCGCTGCTGACAACTCCTATTTCAACGGCAAGAAGCTCCCTCAAGGGGATTCTCCTGAACTGGTACTGGTTCCTGCCACCCCCGGAGAGCGGATTGAGTCCATCCGCCTCAACAGCAAAGCATGGAAGGGCCGTCTCGACCTTGAGACCTATATCACGCGCGAGAACCATCTGTATCAGCAACGGCTGAATAAGGATGGCTTGACCTGTTGGATCTTGGTTGATCGCAACGAGCCGGAAGAGCATAGAACGATCCTCGGTTCTTGCGAGACATACAGAAAGAAAGCCATGTTGGCACATGACGGTACTGTGGAGGATGTCTTAACTCATGGCATTGGAAGTGTCTATTGCCGGCCGGACTTCAGAGGCAAAGGATACGCCAAGAGAATGATGCAGGAGCTGAGCAAAAAGATCAAGACCTGGAAGATGGAGACAGAGACCCGAAAGTGTTGTCTTTTCACCGTTCTCTTTTCGGATATCGGAAAGGACTTTTATGCCCAATTTGGTTGGCAGCCATACACGTCATGCCATTTTGCCTTGCCGCCAGTTTCTGAGGAAGACTATGCCTCTGCCAATGCCCAGGCCAACTTCCCTAAAACAAGGATTTTGGCAGCGGAGGACGTCCACGAGAGCATCTGTAGTGAGGAAGTTTTGCAAAAGGAGCGTGAACTGTTGAGAGCAGTCTCCCAAAAGTCGTCAGTGCCCAGGATTGCGATTGCGCCAAACTTCGAGCACTTTGAATGGCACTGGGCGAGAGAAGAATTCTATGCCGAGAGAATTCATTCCGACCGAGAATTGCCTCGCGTAAAGGGTGCCGGAGAAGACAGCGCCGGGGTGTACTGTGCCTGGAACAGGAGCTTTGGTGAAACGCCCGAGGAAAATACCCTTTACATCCTCCGGTGGGTGTACGACGAGCCAACCTCACCAGAACAGGACGAGAAGATCGTGAAAGCCATGGCGGCGGTCCTGCGACGTGCTCAGCTCGAAGCGCACAGATGGAACATGGCAACAGTTGAGTTCTGGAACCCAACGCCGCTGTTGAGAAAAGCAGTTGCCTTGCTGGACCCCAAGGCCGAGGTAGTCCATCGGGAAAAGAGCAGCATTGCGTGCCTGAGATGGACTGGTGCCGAGCACGGCTTGGGTGCAAACGTGGAATGGCACTTGAACGAGAAGTACGCCTGGTGCTGAGGAAGACCTGCCCCCCTGATAAAGTTTATAATGCCTCTAAAACTAGAGCCTCAACGCTTCTGTCGCTTCTGGGTTTTGAATAATTCATGCCAGTTTCTTGTCTTTTTCGCAGCGGTAGACGCACTAGCATCTGTTGAGAGATTTTTCTTCAGTCTCTGCCGATCTTCATCACTGACAAAGCAGACAGTCGTTGGATCAGGGAATCTATGTTTATCCTCCTGTACTCACTGTTAGAGTAAAACAAGAAAGACGAATAGAAGGAAGACTCCTACCGTAAGCTGCGAGAACGTAGCTTCCTCCCTCCAGCCTTCTGGCAGATGATCCTTCCAAGCGTTGAGAAATTCGCTCCGCCCAGCAGCAGCACCCGCCGTAGGCGCCACAGCCTCTAAATAGGTTTCGCCAACCCATCGCACGCACCGCTCCTTATCAATACTGGCCCCTGCACCAACAGATAAAAGAGTCAGCTCCGGCCAGTCAAATCCACGCCTTCTGGGGTACAGGAAACTTACACTTCAACTCCCCCTCCAACAACGACCCTTCATCACCAGTCTCACAAACCCTCCTTACAACCGCCTCAAACAACTCCCTCGGCCACTCCCCTTCTCCATCCTCATCAAGTATCGACTTCCACAGATCCCCTACCAAGAATTGCGTCCCCAGATCAATCCCCTGTAACACAGCCCCCTCCACCACCCGTTTCCACACCCCAATCTTGGCCCTCGCCGTTGGCACCCACCCACGACCCGTAGCAGGTAACACAAACGCACAAATATCCTTCCAGGCCCTCGCACATTGCAGATTCGACACTGGAACATCAGCAAATAGCTTCTCAACAATCTGTCTCTGGTCCGTAGACTCCACCACCCTCCCCCCCTGCTTCGTAGACATGGAGACATCATCAGCCGAGTTGTATTTCCCCAATAACCCCTCGAGAATCGGGATTATATTGAACCCTTCCTGCGGATTGTGTAGTTCAAGCGTGGACCCGCACTTCGCGATCGCAGTCATTGTCTCCGAGAGGTTCACGTCGGGGACGGTCTCGTCGTTTTCTTGTGTGGCGCCGATGACGGCGAGGTCGCCGCGCTGGATGCCATCGTCGCTTGGGCGGAGGATATGGAGTGAGTTGGAGGACTGGACTTGGCGAATGCGGTAGGTTTGGGTTGGGGTGCAGAGGTTGATGTATTCGCGGGTGGTGTCGGTGGGAGCGTCGGTTGTGTCGGTGGTGGGTGTGAGAGATTTGATTTCAAGCCTGTTGAGTTAGATTTGTTAGTTCAACACTCCTTTTATTGGGTGGCATTGGATTGCTGTACGTACGTTGGAGGATTGTCTGAAGCAAGAAGTTCTGCGAGATCCGGTGGCAGTTCGAGTAATCGGAAGGCTTGTTGCGGGGCCGTGTGGGTGAAGAGGATGCTTTGGGCGGATTGTGTGGACATCTTTGACTTCAATGTGATTTCGGGGTAGAAAAGAAGGGTGTGTGGAAGGGTTGTAGTCGCTTTGATTATGTTCCCTTCCCAATGATTGTAGATGTGTAGAGGTATTCCGGGTGGGCTCTTGACGCGGTACGCGTGCTTTTCGAGATCGATAAATGCACGGGCCACCGCTTAATTTGCAAACGGAACTTGCCATGCGCCTGGTGTGGGAATCACAATGTGAAACTACAACCTGAATATTCGGTTACGAAAGGCATTGGGTTGAATAGCTGTTCTTTCATTTAATGCAGTAATTCATTGGTCTATGCTGTACATAATTAAAAGCTATCATCTCAGCCATAACAGAGATCAACAAGTTTATTTTCTTGTGTGATCAGACAATCAAATAGAAGCAAAGGAAAGCCATAAGCAAATATAGTCCCCAACACCATTTACACAGTACAGGAGCCCATCCAGAAACAGTAGTTCCAGTCAAAGAAGTCGCCCTGTGGCCAGCACAGCGCTGCAGGGTCAGACTATAATGGGGTTTTCAGCGCCGTTGTTTGAGGAAAACCTCAGTGACCCAATCCTTGTGGCCCGTTTCGACTGTCACTGGATCTCGACGCTCCAAGCATTGCTGCTCTATTGCTTTGCCTGTTTTCTTTCATTTGTAGGCTCTTCCTGCTCTTTCGCAGCGGGCTGGGCCACGGGACCTTCTTCGCTGCCTTTCGTACTATCGGCATCCGATGATGACGACGAGTAGTCGCTCGCCTGGCTCTTCCCTTCCTTATCAATGGCGTCTTGGAGGTTCGCACTATCGACATCCCACTGCGATTTGGCGTCCTTGAACAGCGATTGAACCCGCTCAGCACGCTCGGCCTGTTCTTGTTCTTCCCTCTCACGTTCCAGTCGCTCCTGCTCCATCTCCTCCATATGTTGGAGGTCATCCACACTCGGCTCATAAAGATGCCAGATCGTGTAGTGCGGAAGGCCAATGACGGAAAATCCCATCCGTCTCGCCATCTGCCTCGAGTTAGCATATTGCATGTGGAATCGCCATCGTAAAATCCTACCTTTCCGAATCCTTCGGTCTCGGCATGCTTCTCGAAACTGAAGGCCGGGAAATGGACTCCGGCCCGGAAGACACGGGCCTTCGCCAGAATACTGACGCCTCCTACACCGTCAAGCTCCATTTCCATATCAGGATCCCCGTATGGGTCACGCAGATAGGCGAGGTGAGGCCTCCACGTTGCATACTCAGCATAACCTTCCACAATGACCGCATCCTCGTCCAGAGTTTCGGCAAGGGCCAGTGCGGTTTCTGACTCCTGCCAGGAGTTCAGATCGTACGGTTGTTCCCCACCTAGCCAATCTGGCAGGGGGCGCCAAACATCTAGCACATATGTTAGAATAAAAATCGCATAAGTCGCGCGTAAATACTCACTCGGAACGATAACATCCTTGTCGTGTCTCATAAGGTCCTCCAGAATAGTTGTGGGAGCCGTCAAGACGTCCGCATCTCTCCAGTAAACCCAGCTATGCGTCGGACGCAGAGTGGCGCTAAGCAGCCAGTTCCGTGCCTGAGCCATCAGCTTTCTGCGACTTGCCTGGGCGGCGAATCCGTGTCTACTCTCCACATCTTGTTGGACCTGTTGACCAAAATCCTTCTGGATAACCGAAATCTCTCCGAACGACATCTTCGGATCGGCGTCGTTCTGCAGGTCATCCAGCATCGATGACAACATTTCCATCGTATTGTCTTCGGAATCCGAAACCAAGAACGCCAGGTCTATCAGGTTATGAGGGTACGTAAGGTTGCGAAGATGCGAAAAGAACATCGGCAGGTGAGACGCAGCGTCTCTCAAGGGTGTGCACATGAGTACCCGTTCTCCATGCTCCCAACCACTGCCACTGCCCTGCATTTTTGACAAGTCATAGTATCGGACTGTTTCTAATTGTAAATCTTCGGCGGAGGAAACAAGGCCAAGCGAGACTGCGGGGAGGAATAACGCTCGAAATGAAGGGAAAATGAGGATCAACAGCAGCGTTGAAATGGCGGCAATAAGGCACAGTCGTTGAAGGAGCTGTCTTCGACGTCGCAAAGCCGGTTGTGGGCGCGGTTGAAAGCTAGCAAACCAATGTCAGTCCAAACGATCCTCTTGCACTGCTAGTTTGATGACTGATATGTCAGGCCACCGATTGGCCTCCAGCGAGGTCTAATCCATGTGAAGGTGGTGATGATATGCGATGATCTTCGACAGTTGCAGGGGCCGCTTACCGGTGGGGGGAAATTGAAAAGGTGTTGTTGTGACTGGCTTTGCCGCGGGGGTAGGCAGCATAGCCATTCGAGAAGGCGTGATGCCGGTTCATCTCTCCTACAATTGCATGTAGCTAGGAAACAGGTCCTGAAGCAAAGAACCTCCGGGGCTCCTAGATCCCGGAGCGATGACCACCAGCTTCAAGAATCCCTGGAATGCGCTTACGGGGGGTAGAAAACAACACCGACGCGGGCACAGACGATGAAGAATGTTAGCGGATCGCAGATCCAGGAGATTAATAAAAAGGTACCGAAAAGGCTTCAAGGGGCCGAACGAGCGTGAGAATTGAACAACGAGGTCTGACGGTAGCATTGATTGCGTCGACCGAACGTAGGCTCAAGGCGGCGTCGAGCAAGAGGTGCCAAGCATAGCCCGCCTTTCGGGTCCAGAACCGAATCCGGCATCAGGCCTTCTCCGTTTGCAGCCATGCAACCTCCTTCTGGCTCGTCTCTCTCCTCTCTTACTCCACGTTTTTCTCGGTTCCATTATCTTTTGATCAACTGCGGTGGTTGTCCATCTTGATTGGCGGCTCATCGCTCCTGTACAGTTCATTTTCTAAATACAGCAATAGTGGCTTTTTATGACCCAAAGAAAAATCAACTCCTTATCTGCAAACCCAGGTTCAACCGATAGTTCAAAGTAACGCCCCAGAAATGCTCCTAATTTTGGGATGGTACCGCGCAAAAGACACAGAACAGAACAGAAAGAGCTGATGTCAAAAATGCTTGTAGAATCCCCCACTAACGAGCAGTCAGCCGCGATACTCTTGATTGAGGCGATCCCATGCCTTTGACGCCTATCTCGATCTGTCGCATAACCTTCTGCAGCAGCCCATCCATGCGCGGCACATCCCGCAAGGCCGGAATGACGGATGCGGCCTCGTATTCGCTATCCAAGATATAATATCGTTCCCTTCCCCAGTTCTCCACCGTCTCCTTTTGAAATGCGACTCTTGCAATGACCTTGGCTGGAACGCTAGCCTTGTTTATCGCACTTTTGGAAAACACCCGCAGGAATGGCCGGAGTCCAGACCGCGTCTGGTGTGCCATTCGGACCGATAACGGGGCATCGGTCGTTAGGTGGCTCTCTCCGGTCATACCGCCGGGATCCATTGTGTATACATTGAGCGAGATGTTGCCCGTCTACCCCCATTCGGCATTTGTTAGTGGGGTACTTTGGGACAGAGGGGACCGGTAGGGGAGGACAACTTACAAGTACCAGACTTCGACGCAAGGCATACATAGCAGCGCTCATTAACAACTTACTACTTCCGAAGCGACTGGTCGCTTCCTTGGCGCCAATTGGTGTTCCTGGCGGCTGGGCAGCGCTCTCCGGGTCTTCGCTGTCAAAATAGTCCAGGGATCCCTTGGACATGGAGGAGCACCCGATATTGATTACTCGAGCACCACCGTTCGGTGTACCGTCGCCTGCGCGGAAGGCCTCGAGCAGGCTCACAGTCAACAGGAACGGCGCGATGCAGTTGGTCTGGTAGACGGGATCGTACCCATCTCGTGTGACTTGATCGGTAACGTATGACGAAGTTGCGGCGGAGTTGATCAACAAGATCACGGGAGGGATCTCTTTACTTCGTACCCTCTCGACGGTGTATTGGGAAAAGCTCACGACGGAGTTAAAGCAGGCAAGGTCTGCTTTAACCACCTCGACGGAGCGGGGTCCGATGAGACGGATCCTGTCCGTCACATCCTTGACGCTGTCGGATCTGATATCGCGGGCCACCAGCAGCAAATGAACAAACGGCTGTGCTTTGGCAATCGAGACAGCTATCTCCGACCCGAGCAATCCATTCGCCCCGGTGATAATAGCGGTACCAACAAGTGGAGTTCCCATGACGAAGGTTGGCCAGCACAACCAACAACTCCAAGAATAAATGCCAACGGTAAGGGGGTAGTAGATAAGTAGGTGACAATAATAATAACAATGTCAGCGTAGAGCCGAACTCAGCGCAACAACATGCTTGGGGCGCAAAAAAAAGGTTCGAGAGAACAAGAACAAGAGAAACCCAAAATCGCAAACAACAGGCGACAGGGTCCCAGAAGTTTAAGAATCACGGAATCAGACAGACAGACAGACAAGGCGGACAGTTAGTTTCCCTCTAAGCGATCAGCAAACAGGGTTCATTAGATAAATCCCGATCAGAGCATGATGGGGCACTGTTCGGAAGTCAGTCTCCAGCAAGGTAGGTCAAGGAACCACCGACAGCCTCTCGCCTCGATTTACAGTAGCAGAAGTATTAGCAGTAGCACAGCGAAGATTATAATAATAATCAGAATAAAATAAATCCCCCAGGAGTAACCAATTGCAGCGGCTGCTGACCATCAGCAAGCACAAAGGGCAAAATAATAAAAAAAAATTAGAAATTGAGAAAGAAAAAAAAGGCTATACGAGTAAGAGGCGCAGAAAAAAAAATTTAGTTGCTTGCACTCGATCCCCGTCCCGAACCAAGGAAATTGAAAAGATCGAGGCGCCGGCAGCCGAAGGGCAAATCGGGGGTGGTTTAGTTTAGTTTAGTTTAGTGTAGATGGGATGGATAATAATTAGTTTCAACGCCAGAGCCAGAATCAGGCACACGCGGATAAGAGATGCTGCGAAAAAAATGAAGCGACAAGAACCAACCAACCCAGAAGTTTGAAACCGTGGGTGGGGGGAGGTAACCAACTAAGGTAGAAAAGTACTAATCTAGGACTGTTCTCCGTAGTACCATTGAAAGTCAGGATGGATGGGGGGATCCACACACTTCTTCGGGTTGTGAGAACCAAGAAGGAAAAGGAGATGGATGGAGCTTGAACGATGGATACTTACTACTAGTTAGCTGGTCAGGTAGTAGTCTTAGGTTAATGGATACTTGTGTGGTTATTAATAGATGGAGGGAGTCTGGGTATGGCGTCAGTTAGGTACCGGTCAGTTAATGGATTATTTTATGACTGTGAAAGGAAGATGAAACAGAGGCAGATGCTCATTACTACTTGCTACATGGGAATCAGATCAGGCCATGCTAATAATCATCATAATCATGATCATCATCACTCATTATTACTGACAAACAAACTGTAACAGTCGTGAGTTAAAATTTGCCAGGATTCTCCAGTCCTTACACTTCTCTGTTCCTTAAATTAGCAAAAGTTGTAATGAAAGGCAAAAAGCAGGTCAGCGTAAGTGGAGGCGAGACATGCATAAGACGACGGCAGCCACTGTTACGCCCCTTTATGCAGGTAGAAACTGGTTCTAATTCCATACTCTTCTTCGCGTTACTACTACTTGAAGAGAGAGAATACTTTCTAGGCTCATCACCTCATCATCTTAGAATTTGAGTAACCAATTCATCAGTGCTCAAGTCAGCTAACGAACTGGGCTAACTAAACAATGAATAATCAATAGATTATTCTCCGATACAACATACTACGTACCACCACCTCTACTAATGTACTTCAGTATGATGGGTGACGTTATCATCGCCAACCCGACTATCCTATTAACAGCAACATCAATCTTGAACAAGCACGGTTGGGATTCAAACGGAATTAAAATCTCTCGAAAATAAGAATAAAACAAGATTTACCATTTATTTCAGATTCCATAAGTACTGACTTCGCTAAGCCCGCCCGTGCATCCAGACTGATCGTAGACCACTAACTAGCCTACTAAGTATGGAGTATTCATTTGATACTATCTCGTAACCGCTTTGCACCATTTGACGCGATTTATGACACTACCGACTACTATACCCTGGAGAGCACAGCAACAGCAACTTACCCCAAAGTGGCGCGATCGAACGCATGTTCCTTCTGCAGACTAGTATACACACTAAGCTGAATTAAGTAGAAGTATGGACCGGGGTGTGTCTGTTGTGCTTGTGTCTGTGTTTGAATGGGGGCCGAGAGGGAAGGACACAAAAAGGGTAAGCAGGGATGAAGGCTTTAGGTGCGCGTGATGGATATTAGATAGATGAGGATGAGTTGCGTTATCTCCGAGGTGAATGGTGGGGAGATCTCGGAGGTAACTAGGTTGATACTACTACGTCGTAGTAGCTTAATATATTGAAGGTAGAAGATTGGAGAGGGGAGATGGATATTACTTAATTGTACGATATGCTGTGTGTCTGTGTAGAGGGTAATGTTGGTGGCGATGAGGTCTAGACTACAGTCAGTTCCTAGGAAGTGAAACTCTCTTTTTTTCCCTTCAATTGCCGAAAACCCGATCATTGTAACTAACTACACACTAAGCTTACCGGACAATGGGATATCTGACACCTCGATTCGACTAACTATCCTTCGCGGATAGCACTAACTGACATGGCCAGCCTCTCCAAGTGTCCAGAACGAACTGGCGTCGGGGTCCACGATCCCCGCTGAATCAGGCGAGGTGGATTCATCCAACTAATTGACTAGTTAACTAACTAGTTGGCATCTGACGGACGGGTTTGCCCGCGGGATGCTGCTGCTGCATCGAACTACTTGGGGATGGATGAGGTTATACGAGAAATCGACCCCGCCCCAGCAGAGTCGCGCGGGAATAGCACTGCTTGGCACCACCACCACTACCACTTACCGTTCCGAAAGACTGGACAGCTTGCTGTCGTGGTTGCACTCACCATCCCTGCTCAGTCTCTCGTATTCATTCCACACGTGTTGGACATCAAAGGTACAGTCCTCCCACCCCCGCCTCGCCTCCTCTCTAAGTGATTTCCTCCATTCCATGGATACTGAGAGACAACACTGCAGGGAACATTTCTCCATCACGCACATAGCTAGCGCCGTATTCCCCTCCCCTGGCGGACCAGTCTACGACACGGAGTCCCCGGATCAAGAAATGCCTTGGCATTGCTGACACGTCTGCCTCTGCTGGTCTGGGCATTGCCCGGGCAAAGCAAAGAAAACTGGCTATGCTGCGCCTTCAAGTACGCCAATCCCGGGAGGAAGTGAACAAGTGCATGGTATGGATGTTGTCATGTACAACATGGGCTAAAATGCAAGTAACAACACACGTATCTGAATTTGGACCATGTTGTGCTACACACCGCCAGCCGCAGCTGATCAATATTCGTCCCACTCGCTCTCGATGTCTCGGACGTTCATGCCGAAATGTCCACCAAGATCTTGATCTGGTTGTCTCGGCCGTGGATCAACGTTTTGAAGCCTTTTTCTACGATGTCATCCATGCGGATTTTACTGGTGATTAAGGCCCGAGGGTTGAGTTTGCCTGTGTTCAGTCAGTTTCGGTATAACGTGTGGATATAGTTAAGCATGGCTGGCATGTGTAGGTCATGGTTCTGGCAGTCACGTACCTGACCACATAGCTTCGATGACGGCCTCAAATTCTCCGTCTTCATATATCACCGACCCTACCACGTGCTTTTCGCCTAGTACCACGTCAAATGCATCGATTGCCGGCTTCTCACTCCAGAGAGATAAAATCGTCATTGTGCCCCGTGCTCGAATCCCCTTCAAAGCGGCGTCTAGACCTGCTTGCACTGCAGAGCATTCAAATGCTATATCAGCTCCGGCATTGCCCGTCATCGCACGCACCGTGCCCACAACATCGTCCGTCCGGGGGTCAAGAACACGCGTAGCGCCCAAAGAGCTAGCAAGTTCCCTCCGCTGCGACGAGACCTCCACGACGACAACGGACTCAATGCCGCGGGCCTTAAGAACCAGAAGTACAGCAAGCCCAATAGGTCCAGCACCCACCACCAGTGCCGCACGCGCATGATCATTTTGAATAGAAGACCGATTGACTGCATGCCATGCCACAGTCAACGGCTCCACGAGTGCTACACAATTAGCACCACATCAATACCCCAATCAACATTCAATAGTAAAAGATAGTCAACTCACCCCCAAGATCCAAATCAAAGCCCTCCGGCAACCTCACAACCCTATCCTCCTTGATGACAACATAATCTGATAACCCCCCAGCACTACCTGCTGTATAGTCAGCCAAACTCTCAAATAGACACCACCACCAACCAAAACAAAAGTAAGAAAGAAAAGAGAGAGAGATACCACTAAACCCCACAAACCCCAAATTATCACAACAATTCACCCAACCCCCCAGACAAGCCGCACACCCTCCATCGAACAGATTCGGCTTAATAGCCACATTATCACCAACCTTGAGACGAGTCACACCCTCCCCTACTTCTGTAATCGTGCCGCTGAACTCGTGACCTAGTGTCACGGGGATCTTTTCCCCCGTTATGGGGTGCGTTGTGCTCGGGATGGTGGACGGGCCGTGGAGGTATTCGTGGATGTCTATTTGTTCTATTAGCGTGGACTGGACTTTTTGTTCATAGTACATAATATCTAATGTAGATTGAATTTAAGGGGGAAGAATGTCGTACCACTACCGCATATACCCACGAAAGCAGGCCGAATCTATCATAGCACGTTAGTACTATATCCTACCAGTAAGAAAGATAGTATAGTAGATAAGATAATAGAAGATCATGCAAGGACCGCCATAATAACAGGGTATTATAGTATAGAGATGTAATACTATCGGATATAGAACCAAGCAACTGCTATGAAATGAACAAGATAGGAAGAGACGAACCTTCACCTCACCCACCCCGCACGACCCGGGTTCCTGGATCTCCTCGACGCGGATATCGCCTCGGCCGTGGTATCGGACTGCTCTCATGGTGAGATGGATATCATTTATATGGGCAATGTATGTTACTTTTGGGGGGGGATTTCTGTGGATGTGGCTATATGTATGATACTATGATTGGGAATTTTCAGGGGAAAAGATGAAAAAGAAAGAAGGATTCTGAAAGTGGTTTATGTGATTATGTTCCGATAGCGGGAGATTTCCGCGAAGTTGGTTACGTTCTCGGATGATTAAACTTGGCAATCATAGTGGTGAGGGGTAGATTAATTCAAGGTGAGGAGAAATTTAGGGTATAGAGATGTGTGGATTAATATCGATATATCATTCCCATTTCTCGTCTAACTCGCAATGGCGCTATCAATCATAACTGACTATTTACGTTTTTGATTAGAGCAGCCCTCTTTTTTCTTTTCTTCCTATTGAAACTGCCTTTTGTATCTCTTCCCAATTCAATTAATCCCTTACCGGACAGCCGCTCCCTTCAGGCTCTTGACTGTGCAAAGTCCACCGGACTGCGTCTTCAACTTACCCAGAGCGGGCTTGCCCTCCTGGCCCTGCACGGCCGGAACGGCAGACATCTCAAAGGCGACCTCGAGGTCATCGGTGGTGGTGAATCCAGGCTGGTAGGTCTCCCAGACCTTCTTCTTAGGGTTGAGCACCTTCTCGGGCTCACCCTCGGTCCAGCCCTCGAAGCACACACGCTCACCGGCAGGGGCATCGGCAGGAGGCGAAACGAGCTCGACGGGTCCAGCGTGCGAGTCCTCGCCCTCAGCCACGCGGGGAGAGGCAGCCAAGACCATGGCGCAGGACTTGATGCCACGCATGGTGACGGGCTTCAGGTTGCAGACGGCGACGATCTTGCGGTTCTGCATCTCCTCCAGGGGAATCAGACCGTTCAGACCGGAGCACACCGTGCGGACGGTCTTGCCTGTGGCCTCATCCAGAGAGGTGTTCTCGGTGCCCGGGGCGTCACCGCAGTCGATGGTCGAGACGTAGAGGGAGTCGGCGTTGGGGTGGTTGACGGCACGAAGAATGTGACCAACACGGAGGTCAATGACGGAGGGAGACGGGGGAGCAGCAGGGGCGGGCGCAGCCTTGGCCGGCTTCTCCTTCTTTTCCTTCTTCTCCTTCTTGGGCTTGCCCTCGGGCTTAGCGGCGGCGGCGGCGGCGTCACCCTTAGCACCGTCGGCCTTGGCCGCAGCCTCGGGCTTGCCCTGACCGACAACGAGGGGCTTGCCAGCAGCCTCGGGCTTCTGGGCAGCGGCCTTCTCCTTCTTCTTGCGCTCCTTCTCCTCCTTGGGGTCGACGGGCTTGGGCACGAAGCGAACGTCGTTCACGTCAATGGTGACCTTCTCCTCGTCGGGGATCTGTAGAGCGAAAATGCGGCTGTTCTGGACAAAGTCGACGTGACGGACGATGTGGTGGTAGCCCTGCTCGCCGGTACGCTCCTCGGGGGTCCATTTCTCGACGAGAGGAGCGACGAGAGCGTAGACGGCAATATCAGCCACGGAGGGCTTCGCACCGAGCAGGGTTGTGCGGGTGGCGAGGTGAGAGTTCAGCTGGGAGAGGATGGTCGAGACGACGGGCTTGTCATCCTTGCTGAGAGCGGTCTGCAGACCGGAGATGGTGGCCAGCCATTGCTTGACGTCGGCCTCTTCGGCGACGGAAAAGCTAGTCTGCGGAAAGATTTTGGGGGTGGCCGTGTGAAGGTCGGGCTCCGTGGCGTCGGGGGAGATGGCGGTAGGGTAGGAGCGGTAGAGGAGGGAAAGGAGGGAGGACTCGGGGGCAGAGTTGATGGCCATTTTTGCGAATGGGCGACCGGCAGGCTGGAGGAAGAGGAGGAGGGACGACGAGGTGGTGAACGAGAGAGGAGGGGCAGGATTGAATCCTAAGCAGTCACGGTGATTCAGCGGTCGAGCGAACCGCGGGGTTCTTCTGCTGGCGACCCGCAGAAGAGCCCCCGTTGGCTTGAGGAGCGTCACCTTGGTCGCTGCTCACACAAGATCCCTGGCTGAGAGGGATCTTGTTTCCTGGGTTGTTTAATAGGATTAGATTAGATGGTTTTCTCTACAAGTCGAGTAGTAGTGTTTAACGACCAATTGAGGAGCACTTGGTCTCGCTGCAGTCCGGCTTCATTTTACGGTTTATTTTTCCTTTTCTTTTCTTTTTTTGTCCCTCCTCCGTTTCTGGGCTGATCGCCCAAAACCGTTTAGGGCTGCTGGCTTACTCAGCACCGCTGAAGACGGTCTTTCGATCTACGAGATATTTATGTACATTTCTTGGCGACACTCACTCTCTCCACCAGTCTGGACAGCTGATTCAGTACTTGCTCTCTATTCCCTTGCCAATTTAGCATATTAATCTTGCTTTAATATGTACAGTGCCGCCCGTTATTGCCTTCGTCGTGTGACCCCTACCCCTTGCACGTGACTGCCAAAGTTATTAATAAGCAAGATATAGACAATCGACCCTTTTCAAAAATATATGAGTAATTTTGTATATCAAGAAGTTTATCCTTACTCAATCTCTAAATTAAAGGAGGTAAATAGGCGTTCAAACATAGAAAATCCTTGTAAAGTATAAATGTACTTAGATAATAGTATTTTAATTATATACCAATATCTGTATACTTTCCATACAAGAGGGTTAAAAATAGTAATAAATTCTGTAATCTAGCTGGAAAGCTGAGTTGACTGTAAGATTTAATATTTGGTATTAAAAGTAGTAAGTTGACAGTATTTGATGCCTAAGGCCACAAGCGGGCATTTACTGTCAACGGAGTTAAACTTGCTGTCTAGCCGACCTGTAACCACCAGTAATTTAGTATAGCAGGCGGTCGAGGACAGGACAAAAGCTTGATTTTCACGACTCCTTAATTATTATCATCATCTTATACCCGCCCTTTCCATTTTCCCACTGCACCCAACCTACATTAGAAAGGCTGAGAGACAAAAATGGATTGGGATGCTTTGTGGTTCAACGTTGCCACATTAATTGCAGGGGTGTTTGTCCTTGACTATGGCGCAGACAAGTTCATCGACCACACCGTTATTGTCGGGCGGCGCATTGGTATCTCGCAAACTATTATTGCCCTCTTGACAGCTGGCGCTGAATGGGAAGAGGTGTTTTGCAATTCAGTGCAATCCGATCCAATGTCTATCCTGGCTAATCTCTTCACTAGCTCGCTGTGGTGATTGCCGCCATCCTGCAGCATCGCAGCCCCCTAGCCCTTGGGAACGTCACGGGCTCGACTATCTCCAACATTCTCGGTGCCTTTTCTTTGGGGCTACTCTTCTACCCCCAAGGCGTGGAGTTTGATCGCAGCGCAAAGTTATACTCGGCGCTGCTGTTCATGGTTACGACGCTCTTTGTGGTGTTAGCATTCTTCAACCAATTGAACCAGATCATCGGCGGGGTCTTGATTGCCATATTTGGTCTCTACATCGTCTCTATCATCTACGCCATCTATAAAGGCGTAGCATCGCCCCCAGAGCTATCAGACAGTGATAGTGACGGGGAATCTAGCGATAGCGAGGACGGGGACGGGGAATCCGTCAATCAGGCACCTGTCTCCGAGACATCGCCTCTCATTGAGAATGAGCATGCGCCTTCATCGGCTGACAAAGAAAGCAGACGAAGCAGAAGCCTGCCCTACCACATATTCCAGCTTATTCTCGGGTTCATCTCGCTTTCAATGTCAGGATATATTCTCTCCCACGGCGCCGTCACCATCGCCGACTCCCTGCACCTCTCGGGAACTGTCTTCGGTCTGACAGTTGTCTCGTTTGCCACCACTCTTCCAGAGAAGCTGGTTGCAATCATTAGTGGCTCCCGCGGCCACGGCGGCATTATGGCTGCGACGACTGCAGGAAGCAACATTTTCTTGCTGACGCTCTGTGTTGGTGTCGTTGCAGTGGCGGGGTACCAGGTACAAGAGGCAGATAATTTTGTGCTTTTTGAGCTGGTGGCCGTGTGGGTGTCCTCTGGGGCATTTTGTGCTGTTATCTTTTTGGGACTGGGGAGGAGTGCAGGTGTAGTTCTCTTAGTTGCCTACCTCGTGTTCCTTTGCCTGGAGTTTACCGTTTACCGGCGCTGATTAGCCGTTAGACTTTCCGGGTGCTACTATATCTATCTTCGTATATTCTTCGGCGCCTTTTAAACAACGTATGAAGATGAGACCTACGTTGGTTTCATTAGATATAAACATGGCGCCTTGATACACCACCATAATATGGACTCGAAGTATATGCTTGTATCATGTGATTAGGGTTTTGAAAGAGTGTCTATGATTTTCGATGTGGAAGGCAATAACGGTCGGCACTGTAACTTGTATTGTAGATACAGCCACGCACTCCTGCCTTGACTCACAGACCCAAGGCAAAGCAATGCACGTGAGCAAACTATCCATCCATCTTGCCCACGTAGGAGACAGTCCAAAAAATCAGCCGATATTATTACACGCGGGGGAAAAGTACAGGAAAAGGAAACTAGTTCTTGGGAGAGGCAACACCAAGCGAGGGGCCGCGCATGTCGAAGACAACGAAAAAGGCCTTCAGGAAAATATCGCCCAGAATCTGCAGCGAGGTGTTTCCGTTGGATTGAATGCCGCCAAAGCACACTAACCAGCACAATCAGTCAATCATGTTCAATCATGCAAAAGAAGGGGAGCAACTTACAGGCCTGTCCGGTGGTGGTGTTGGTGCCGACCTTGGAGAAATTGATCAGGTTACCGGGGATCGTGGCCAGGCTCGACTCGCCGAGGACAAGCGAGAAGCTGGGAAGAGTGGTGTTGCAGGGGTAGATGTAACCACCGGCACTGCTCACGTAGACCGAGTTGGGAACTTGCGCATAGTAGGCAGTAACCACGTCTTCATCCAGCAGCATAAGGGAGGTACCGGTGTCCGCGATCGAGGTGTTCACGCTTCCAATGTCCTTCAGCTCTCCGTCTGCCACGGAGTACTTGGGAGTGGAGAACTGCCAGTATCCGTTCGATGAGTCCACGCTGATGTTGGCAATGTTGCCCTGGTACTTGTCCTTGTCGATCGTGCCGAACTCGTACTCGCCCACTCCGTCAGCCTTGAGAGAGGCGGTCATGACGGGCTCGTCCAGACTTGGTGCGACATTGGCGAAGAAGGTGTCTTGCGCCTCCGGTTTGATGGTGTTGATGGAGGAAAAGCCCAACCCGACCAGGCCGTTGGAGTTCGTGTCCTCGATGAACGACTGGGATACCTGGTCGGGGACACCGAAGGCTTGCTCCTTGACAATGGCGCCGCCAATGTTGACGGTATCCGTTCCGACGGGGCCAGAGGCGTACGAGTCGTCACCATACGAGACATCGAAGGTGTATCCGTCCATCTTCTTGAAGGTCGAGGAGTTCGAAGGGTTGTACTCCGTGTGTCCCGTCAACGTTTCATTGAGATTCGTATCGAACACCCAACTGTAGATCGACGTTAATCACTGTACCAAAGAGTAAACAGCTGCATCCAAGACTTACAAGTCAGAAGAACCAGTGTCAAATGTCATGACGATCTTCTGGCCGCCAATAAGAACAGGCGAAACGAATTCGGCATCGTTCTCGACTGAAGTAGCACTGACAGCGCCAGTCTGATCAGGCTCTGCAATCTCGCTTCCAGCAGCAGCATGGGTCGTCGTAATGGGTTTAAAGTCTGCCAGATCGATGTTGAAACTGCTGGGAGCTATTCCATACTTCCGGTATGCTTTGCGGAGAGCAGCGGGCCCATGCAGAGCACCGGTTCCACGACGGACCCGTTCAACCTTGAAGGAACGTGCTTTGTGCTGGTTTGACGGGCCATGGGGTAAGGAGAGGACGCCGTAGCTGAAGCAAATGGCAACAATGAGGGACTGGAGGAGCTGCATGGTGGGCTCACTCTGGATAAGATGTCGACGGGCGGACTATAAAAAAGAGGGGATAGGGCCCGACAAGTTTCAGAAACAAAACAATTCGAAAACAAAGAACGTATTAAGTAGTCTGAGAATTGAGAAATAGAATCCTTTCCAGAAGGATTGAGTTTTATAAAAAAAGGGGAAGCAGTATGGGGGCCAAAGTCCTGACTTAGCCTGGTATACTGATGTTACGAGGCTGAGTGAACCAACTGGCGGAGCAACGAACAGACCAAGAGAGAGAAAGTAGTAGCGCTCAGCCCAACAAAGCCCAGCAGATGAGAAAGAAAGTGACAGCGGAACGAGAAATGAAAGAACACTAAGGTTAACAAACTAGAAGAGAAATGTAAACAAAAAGGGGAAAGAAGTGCAGTCTATAAAAGGGCAGCAAGTCGAAAAGGAAAAAGTTCGGCGAGGCATTATTCACCGTCGAGCGACTTTTAGCAGGCCTACTATAGTTGATTCGCCCAAGACACCAAGACTTTCGCACTCTACATCGATCCACCCAGCACGGAGGCTGGAGGGGTGGCATTGTTCCAACTAGCTGGACCAGTCTGGTCCCAAAAGCCCAGCGGTGGAATCATCAACCAATCCTGGATGATCCAGGCCCAGTTAGCCTGGACTCACGGGAGAAACCCAGGGGAAACCCATTTTCGTTTGCCTGACACCGGCGGGGATGGGAGGGGAGGGGGAAGAGAAGAAAGTGGGTTCAAGTTCAACCTTGGATCTTCCGCTTGTGCTGCTGCAGAAAACTCTATATTTTCTTCTGTTCACAGCAGTAGCAGTAGTAGTGAGCGCATGGGACATGAGTAACCTGCCTTTGACAGGGCGACTGGCCTTTTACCTTGACAGCGACCGGGGCGAGCGAGTCCCTGAGTGGCTCCTTCCATTATGAAACAGCCTAACCGCCAGGGCCAGGGGTCACCGGCCAATCACCACAGGAATATCATGAAACACCAGCGTGCCTCGAAAGCGGTTCCGTGGATAAACTTCGAGTTAGGCGTGTTACAAAGTCCAGCCTGGGACGCCGGCTTTTCCCCCCACCCTCTGGCCCTGCCATTGAGCCACTCGGCATTAATATTCAGGCAGCAGCAGCAACAACAACAACAGTGCACAAGGTACGCTGCATCGGCATGGCTCCAGTCCACATAAGCATCCGAATCCCGAGTACGTCAATGGACGAGTCCTGCATGCGTGGCTAAACATTTCGCATCGTGCACACGTACACAATAGATCGATCTGAACAAACAGGATTCTTACTCAGCCCTGGAAAGCCGCGTACGTAGGCAGTCGAGTTTTTTGGGTAGTGTTCATCATTGCCCAAAGGAAACCTCAAGAATTGGACGAATAGATGTCCGTCAACACAGTTGGGTGATAGACTTTTTGTTTGCCCAGCGTTTAGTTTCTTGGTTAACCCGTTAACTGCATGACACTGACTACTCCGTACTATCTATCTAATCGGCTACTCCGGGGGAAAGGTTGATCTTCAACCCATCTAGGTAGTAGCAGCAATAATCCCACATGTTTAGAAATGCTACTTATCTTTCTCGGCAGCATCAAAAGCACCCCCCAAGACCCAATCAGTAATCAGTATTCGTTGTGGCTCGCGGGACAAGACCAGCAAGCAGCAGCACCCTGAATTTGTTCAACCTCGGGCCACCCCCGTTGCGGATCTTCACCAGCGGATTTCCGTCTCCCTCAAACAGAGCCAAGCAAACGGTGAGATGAAAATGGTCCGATGGATGGCCCGGCGGGGATTCAACTTGCAATCTGCCAAGTACATTTCAGGCCCTTTCTTTCCACTTGGCGGGCGGTCCGGCACTTTTTCTTGTCGCCAAGCTGTCTAGGAAGTAAAATATGACTGATGAAGTGGGTAGTAACTTCATTATCATGTTACATAGTACACTTCATGTTGTATCTCGATGCTATCTATAGGATCGACAGCAGCAACTCCTTCGCTTTAGTCTAGGGCTTAGTGAGCACTAATAACGTAAGTCGGTAGTTGGTTATTAACTGCTATTTATTTGGAGTAAACACGCGAACTACTCCTACTACCATCCGTGAACACGGGTTCTTTCTCCCCCGCGCAGCCCCCAAGCTAGGTGTATCTCGCCCCCAATGGTGTAAGCGAAGACTACGAAGAGTGCCTTGGGGTACAAAAATAGTAGGAAAAAGGAGAAGCCTTTAGAAAAAGGTTGAGCGGGAAACAGAGAAAGATTTTGAAGATTTGGTATCTAAATGACTTCTTAGTCGAAAATGCCCGGAACACCCACGAATTGAAAGAAACCTCGGCTTGCTATCCCAATGCTGAACGCCCGTGAAATCAGATCAAACATCATATATATGAGATAAACATCACTCTGCCGCATCCTCCGGCAGCACGTCGTTGGGATCCTCTCCAATCATCCCAGCAACCGAGCGGACAACTTGCTTGATCGCAATCGATGCTGGGCTGTCGGGATAATGATCCACGAAGCTCTCACCATAGTCACATGCCATGCCTACCCGCGGGTCAAGAGGCACAGCGCCCAGGAAAGGAATGCCCATCTTCTTGGCGAGTCGCTTTCCGCCCCCGGTGGTAGCCCGGAAGATCTGGGTCTCAGTGTTGCACGATTGGCACACAAAGCCAGACATGTTCTCGACTAGCCCCAGGATGCGAATGCCTGCCTTGCGGCAAAAGTCTATTTCCTTCCTGACGTCGAGCAACGAGACCTCCTGCGGGGTAGTGACAACTACTGCGCCATCCACACCGGACTCCTTGAGCAGAGAGTTGACGGACAGATGCTCGTCCGATGTCCCCGGGGGTGTATCAATGACCAAGTAATCCATCTCGCCCCAATCCACATCCTTCAAAAATTGTTTAATGAGTCCGTTCTTCTTCGGCCCTCTCCAGATCACCGCATCATCCCGATTGGGCAGCATGAATTGCACGCTCATCGTGGCTAAATTATCCGTAACCCACACCGGACTCCAGCCTGCATTGCTCACGTGGATGGTCTCCGCCTCGACGCCCATCATTTTCGGTATCGACGGCCCGCAGATATCGGTATCCATTACACCCACAGTCGATTCAGGATTTGCGGCGAATGCGTGGGAGAGTAAGGAGGTGAAAGTGGATTTTCCGACACCGCCTTTGCCAGAGAGTACAAGGATTTTGTGTCGTATTTGCGATAGCCGTTCGGTGATGATGGGGATATCGGGGTCAGGACCTTTGGGGGCAGATGCGCAGATCGATTGATTGGGACACCCTGCACAGGCATCGCCTTTGCCTGCTTGTTCGGACTCAGGTCCAGGACAATGTTCTTCTCAGAGATTAGTACACTAATCATATCCTAAGCAAATATCCCGGCTTCATATCGGACATACCTGGCTCAGGAGCCACCAGATTCGGGGCCATCTTCGACCGCGCCTCAAGGTAGGCAGCGGTCGGCTCCTCCAGAGAAGGTGCCATCTGGATTTTCAGTCACTTCTGTATGGTCTCTTTTGCTATTGGCGAGAACACGGCAGATACTGAACATTCAACCACCCAAAAGATGTCGTTATGTATGATAAAAGCTGAATGCTGTCTTACGAGAAAAGTGGCGGCGTGACCGCGGGCGGGATGCTTGATAAGCAACACATGACAAACGCTGCAGTGGCGATTGGCGCGGGGTTCGTTTCGGTCGCAGCGGTGTCGGAGAGAGCGGCGATAAGATCCATTGCTACCCATGCCAGGAACAAATCTCAAAGCAAACAAGCTCTGCACATAATCTTAGATCTAAGCTGTGTATGGAAAATTTATCCTATCGCATTGTTAAGTAGTTTAATGCACTTTTGAAACCAATACAGTGATTCTAGTGAGCGTGGATGCTATGAATCCTCTGGACTCGAAGCAACACTCTCCCATACTGCTAGTTCACAGACACTACCTGCTAGGAAGGGCCATTGTATATGCAGTAGACTATAACCCTCACTCGATGCTTGTCGAGATTGACAAATAATGCTGTCCGTAACTACTCTTCAGATACCCGACGAATGCTGTCCCCAATGCCTCTAATATTGTAGCAAGTTCGCCGATTCATAGACTCGGAAAGGGATGCCAACCAGGCAGGCCGACACAAGAGGGGCAACCTGGTCTCAATATGTTGTCGGGAGGGGTAACGCGGAAAATTCATGCAGTGTCAGAACTTTAACGGAGTCACACAACGCCCACAATCTGGTTGCGCAATGATATCATGTTGCCCCTATTAGACAAGGACAACATTCTCACGTATGGGTAAGAACATCCTCAAACCCCATTGCCTACATGAAGAATGCGTGGTTGGGTAGGACAGTATAAGAAACAACCACAGTATCCTACTACTAAGCGGGTAACTTTCTATGCGGGTCAGAATGTCACCATATGTGCGTTGAAATAAACACCTCGCGTAGTCCTGTCAATCAGTTCCTATCCTTGGATAGTCAGAAGACGGTAGTACTGCAAAATCCTACCAAGATGAGGGGAAGAGATGCGTCTCTCGTGGAGCCAATGTCGTTTGGAGTGGGTTCGTTAGCCATAGGGAGTGCTCATTGTCCGCATGCGCCTCCAGGTACAGGTTTAGTTGCATCGAACTTGGTTTCAATCAAGGTACACACCATCCTGGACGTCCATGATATTCTACTGATGGAAGGAAACAATTGATTCAATATCGAATGGGTCTGTGATCAATGAAAAGGCGCAGTTGCCGCCAGTAGAAATTCATGTCCAATACGAGGGTGAATGAGATGGCCCGGAATGCCTGGAGTGAGGGAGGTGCTTCCCGAAAGCCAGTTCCTAGGGTGTGGCTGCATCATTAACGGGCCAGCAGCCAGCAGGTGCAGACTGGAATGATGCGGAATTCCGCATATGTTCGTGATCGACGATATCTTGGTTATGGAAGAGAGGTTTACCCTTTATTCCGAACTGTGTACCAAGGACCAGAATCTGGTAGTGCGCAGCGATCCAATCTGCGGTGGGTAAAAGTGGGAAGGCCGTCGGACCCTGGATGTTGAGATCCATTACTTCTGTTCAATTCCAGCCCATTCTTCCCAGAAAAGCGTGCCGGGCGAGCGTCACGTCTGGCGTCAGTTGGACTGCTTGAGAGTCCGGGTCTTTCCCCAGGCAGTGCACGGGGGTCCACTCTTGAGCTGTGCTAACCGACAAAAGTGGGCACTTGGGGGAGGAGATGTCGCTGCTGTCTCATATTGCTCGCTAGTCCTCACCCCAACGCTTTTGCAGAATAAATACGTGGACGGACCTCAGGCTTTCCCCTTTGCTGGTACACTCAACCATTAGCATTTAGACTTGGTTGTGTGCTGTGTACGCTTCACCTCTTGAACATCACTCATTCCCAGCGAACTCGAGGGATTCCCCAATGCGGCTTGGTGACTCAGATTTGAGCAGCACGGACCAATCATAGTTACCCTGACGCTTTAAATACAGCCTGCCCCCAGCACCTCTGTCACATGCTTTTCTCTCGACTGTGCGCTTTTTTTCATTCCTTTCCCCTAACCACTTCTCGCTAAACAATTATGGATCGAGGCCTCTCAACAGGCACTCATATCGGGGATGATGGGCTTCGCGAGAGGTTTCAGGCCTCTCAGTCCGATTCATCCCTGGGCGCTGGGGCACTCACTGCTGCTGGTGAGGTCGAAGCCAAGGATGGTACAAGCCAGAACAAGAAAACTTTTGGCAGGACCCCTGATGGTACAGGTAGGCATACCATCCATTGAGTTATGCGTTGAACCTGGTTGATATCAGAGCCTCTATTATCATTCGACAATGGCGGACTTCCTTCTATTGTTCTAGTGGCGGAACTTGGCGGCTAACTCACTTGATTGCTACATAGTGTTCACGGTGCCCCAAACCCACGACATGGTCTCTCAACTCCTGTCGCCCTCGGAACCTAAGAATTTGTCCGATGTGATAGTTCTGGCTATTCTGGGAGCACACATCCTTTTGTTGTGGCGGCTACCGGACTTTGCCAAAATTCCTGTGTTTGCGGTCATCTACCTCTTCTGGCGTGCAGCTTACAATGCCGGAATAGGATGGCTTTTGCATAACCAGTCCCATCACAAGACCCTTGTGCGCTGGGCGGAAAAGACAAGGATCTTTGTGAACCCGTCTACTAACCAGAATCCACACCCTAAGTTGTATAACTTGCTCAAGCGGGAATTGGAGACTAAGATCCCTACAGACTATTCCTTTGAAGAAGCTCCGATTGAGTACAACACCTGGCTTGTCTTTAGACGCCTGGTGGACTTGATCTTGATGTGCGACTTCACGTCATATTGTCTCTTTGCTATAGCATGTAGCCACCATCCTGTGGGTGAGAGCATGCTGATGACAGTCTCGCGTTGGTCAGCCGGCATTGTGCTCGTATTGTTCAACCTTTGGGTTAAACTAGACGCACACCGCGTGGTCAAAGACTATGCCTGGTACTGGGGAGATTTCTTCTACCTCATCGACCAAGAGTTGACGTTCGATGGTGTCTTCGAAATGGCCCCTCACCCCATGTATTCGGTCGGGTACGCCGGGTACTACGGTATTTCTTTGATGGCAGCCAGCTACAAAGTGCTCTTCATCTCCATAATCGCCCATGCAGCTCAATTCGCCTTTCTGGTGTTTGTCGAAAACCCGCACATCGACAAGACGTACAACCCCCCTCCTCCGCGGAAGCGTATGACCGAACAAGACTCTGTATCTACATCATCTCAGGCCACTGAGCCTTCCGTTGCCTCAGCTTCAACCGATGAGCCACTGCCCCAAGCGACAACACCCCCAAGCGGCCCACCTCCTTCAGTTCACAATCTACTGGGTTTCAACAACTTGGATCTGTATCGGATAACGGATACATCGTCAATCCTGATCCAACTACTCGTATTTGCACTGACCGTTTTGACGCCCTCGACGCCCCGATACCAATTCCTCTTCGTGGCCAATGCCGCGGTATGGAGACTGGTGTTTTCGGTGGGCATCGGATACCTTTTGACCGAGCAATCCGACTGTAAAGCGTGGACCCGTCATTTTCTTAAGTATGGCGAAACACCTAATGAGGCCTGGAACCAGTGGAAAGGCACTTATCATCTGAGTATGATCATGTGCTATGCTAGTTTCATTGCTGCCGTATGGAAAATGTACACGCTGCCCGCTGACTGGGGCTACGGTCTGGTCTTGCTCCGCCATGTTCTGGGCGCAGGGCTCATTAGCTTGCAAATCTGGACTTCCGCCAGCATCTACGAGTCTCTCGGAGAGTTTGGCTGGTTCTATGGGGACTTCTTCTTTGAAGGGGCTCATAAGTTAACGTATAACGGTATTTATCGCTTCCTGAACAATCCCGAGCGGGTACTGGGTCTGGCCGGCGTCTGGGGCGCCGTCTTGATCACAAGTAGTGGCGCAATTACATTCCTGGCCCTTTTGAGCCACATTCTAAGTCTGGCTTTCATCCAATTCGTGGAGCGTCCGCACATGCAGAAGCTGTATGGCCGAAGCCTGCGACAGGATGCGGGGCTGGTCAAGAGCCTGAAGCGGACCCTGCCCCCCACTCTCCGTCAGCTTCATGGAAGCGTGGACAAGATCTTCGATGATTCTTTCGAGTTTATCGAGGAGCTTATTGACACCGCTCGCCCAAAGCTAGCTGCTGGCGTCAATACTTTCGTCAAGGATACCACGGCGCTATTCCAGAAGTATCCCGCGCGTGTGACCATCACCCGCATTGATGAGGACCTCGCGGGCTTGGACTCCCGGGACTATGCCCTGGAAATCGAAGGCACGGATTCATCCTCTCTCGAGGAGTGCGACAAGAGTACTGGTAGAGAAGGTGCCAATGCTCGCGTGCCCCTCGACAGACGAGGCGACTTGAAGAACCTGGTCTTTGAATACGGTTCTCCCATCAAAGTCAAATGGACCGCTCCTCTCAACCACAGCAAGAAGGACTGGGTGAGTCTGTACCGAGTCACGGACAACACCTCGCGTGAAGTCTCTCGCGTCTCCTCACAAGGAAGATGGGTCGCAACGAATGAGGGTTTCTACGACAACCTCACCTGCGAGAAGGGCATCGTAACCAGTGACATTGTCACCCAAAACAGCGAGCATCGCGACGTCGCCACCGGCGAAGTCATCTTCTCAGGTGACAAGCTTTTCTGGACCCAGGGTGTCTTCGAATTCCGTTATCACCACAATGGCAAACATAATGTCATGGCGATTTCTCGACCTTTCGAGATCCGTATCCGGCGCTTCGACGAAGAGTCCTTCGAAGATAACCAGGCATCCGTTGAAAAGAGCCTCCTCCCTGTTGTCCGAAACTGCTTCGACCGAGACCCGGAAATCGCTCCCGAAACCGTGGAAGAGCAGTTCGGTAGCCTCGTGGAGCGTGACGGCAAATTCGCTAAAAGGGTCGTCTTTGCTGTGCATCAGATGTAAGTTCACTACATCCTCGTTGGCGTTAATTGCCGATCATTTGCATGCTAATGTATATCCTATCTAGGTTCGGTATTGAATTCGCTCCTGAAGTTGTCCGAGCTGACGGGACTGTTCGAAACCTCGCTTGGAGAATCTGTAATGCGAAGCGGGTCTTGGTAAGTATCGTACCTTTTCTGCAAGGCGAAGGGCTAATAGGTTATGTTTGTAATAGGCTCCTTATAGCATGACCAGAGATGGTGCTACAACACCTACTGAGGCGCATGAGAAGGACGAGGCGTGAGGACTCTCCTTACTAATTGGAGAGTGAATGAATGATGCGTTTTTGCGACTTTGTCTGTTTATTTGTCCCATTTTCTCTTTCACGGATCAACTCTCGATCGGCAGGTGTACTACAGGAGACCAGTTGTTTAGTTGCATGGTGCTCCAGACAAAGTCAGAGATGGTTCTACGAATGATAAACAAGTGTAAATAAAAACTTCCCCATACATATGGCTATTCTGGTCCTTCGTTGCTTTTAGTTTAGCTTTACGAAGGCTAGAGTTACGGGTGTGTATATGCAAAACAGAAATTGGCATCGAAATAGGAAATGACATTAATATTACTAGCTATGATAAGACGGCGGACAAGACGAGATTCGAAGTCTGCAGGCAGACGAGAAAGTCAGCTCACGATCCACGAGAATGTGTTTCTGAGATATAGGGCATGGACTCCATTCAAGAGAATAGAGTATATGGAAGGATCAGCCAAGCCGGGTAATTCATCCCATCCCCTGCCAGTTCCGATCCCCCGTCAAGCCATCCAAAACGAACGACGAGGCGGGGAAAAGGCCCTGACACAAGTCAGGCACAACAAACAAGCCGACGCCGACAATGCGGACAACAACGATGTAGCCTGCCTCTCCAGGACTCCACAACCTTCCTCCCTTGAACGCCTGCCGTCCTCCCGAGGGAAGAAGCGAGCGTAAGGTCCAGTATAAGGGAGATGGATAAGTAGATCGTTGAAGTCATATGCATGACATTGTTGGATGATGCAGGCCCGAGGGGCGGTTCTCCAAAAGGAGATCATTGAATGGATTGACTTGTTGTCATCATCGACGTGTGGGTTGTTGTGTTTAAGGTTGTAGTGATCGAAAATTATGATCATACCTCTTCTGATAGTCCAGGATAATGCAGCTCGGCGCGCTAATGGCACCTATGATTTTACATACAGTACCCTAGAGAATTCTTGAGAGCTGTCAGTAAGATTCTTGACGAAAGCAATGAGTGGAGCAAGTAGTGGAAGTTGTCCAATTGGATCAGGAGTTTTTGGTAAGGTATTTTGTTTTCTTCAAGGTTTTTGCAGAAGCAGAACTGAAAAAAATGTTTCTCATCATTGGATGATATTCCAGGGTAGAGCCCCGGAAAGATTGTGGGTAAGGGGAGAGTGTGGCATACCAATTAGTTTACAACGGCGGGTTTGAGGTGAAGTAGCTCTAGCTAATATCCTATAATCTTATAGCAATGTCAGCAAAGCTACTCAACCAAGCATGGAAGAGAAAACACAAGGCAATTGTAGGTGCATTATCAGATGGTGATGCATGTTTGTTCAAGGCCCATTTGTTTGTCGCCAGAACTGAAAGATTTTTGGATCTTGTTCATCAAGCAATGATAGTAGGGAAGTAAAGAAGTGGAATAGACTCACGTTATACTAGTTAGTGACAAGTTGCCAATGAAGGCAAATGTGAAGTAATTTAAGTCTCAACATAAAAGACGTGTTGCTTTTCGCAAACAAATCAAGCTTGTGTGGTGCGGGAGAAGAAGAGAAAGGAAAAGCGCGAGTTGAAGCGAAGAAAAGGAAAAGTGGACGAGGAAAAAGAAAGCGCCGAATTCCGCGCTGCCCGCCTTGCAAACCATGCAAACTTCCCTCAAAATTGTAGATGACCGCTTCTGGACATCGACAGCAGCTCTGCTTGACCATCCAAATTTCTGACCCAAATCCTTGTCTCGCTTCCTCAATCGCTTGTCGCGCTGGTATGAGGATGCCAAGTCATGTGTAATGACTGACAGACGAAGAATCAATGGGCCGCCTAGCGGCACGAGGCCGGCCGTTTTCGCCTCCTCTCTCAAGTCCGCTTCTAGCATTTCTACCGGCAGACCACGACGTCAAAGGCAGCCGGATGAGCTTCGCAAGATCTGTAAGAATAACTGCAACTCTTCTTGTATGCTACCATGGCTAATACACTCTCTCTCCAGTTCTGAAGACAGGTCTCATCCCTTCGGCATCTGGTTCTTCCTATCTTGAATTCGAACCCTCCGCATCACTTGCTGCTGCACGCTCAAACCCCCAATCCCTGATTCCTCCGTCCTCTGCATTGAAGCTTGCCTGTACAGTTCATGGCCCCAAGCCCCTGCCACGCTCGGCTAGCTTTTCGCCTAACGTCGTCCTTACGACACACGTCAAGTATGCGCCGTTTGCTGCCCGCCAGAGGAAGGGGCATATCCGCGATGCTAGCGAACGGGACCTGGGTGTGCATTTAGAGACGGCGCTTAGAGGCGTCATTGTTGCTGAGCGCTGGCCCAAGAGTGGCCTCGATATCACAATCACCATCCTGGAAGCAGAAGATGACCGCTGGTGGGGCGACGCACCCGATTCGCATGATGCTCCTTGGGGAATGATGAATGTATTGGCTGGATGCATTACCGCTGCGTCTGCAGCAATTGCTGATGCTCGAATTGACTGTCTTGACCTTGTAGCTGGTGGTGTGGCTGCCATCGTCTCCGACGAACCAGCAGAGGGTGAATCGTCTACCCCTAAGCTGATGCTCGATACGGACCCAGCTGAGCACAAGTCTATTCTGTCTGCCTGTGTCGTTGCCTACATGCCCTCTAGAGATGAGATTACGGAGTTGTGGCTCAAGGGCGATCATTCAAAGGCATCATTAGGCACTACTGATCAGAGTCTGACCCACGAATCTCTCATTGATGGGGCAGTGAATGCAGCTCGAGGTGCCCACACTGTTCTGGCAGAAGCTGTGAAGGAGTCTGCTGAGAGGTTTGCTGGTTTACCGACAGGGGCAAACCTGGTGTAATCGTGATTCCATTTGTGCACATGTGGCGTTGTTCAATATCATATATCCTTCACTGTTTAGCACCTAATGCCATGCGCTCCCTACGTGCTTCCGTTTCCTCCATCCTCTTAGGGCTTCGTATCTACTCGTGCAGTCTGGTTATTCTTACGAACTGCAATCCACGGTGATTCCATAATGATTCCACGGCGACGATGTCATCATCAGGTGAATCATTTGCTGAGGGAATCACGTCCCTTCATCTCTTCGTGTTGTGGTCATCTATATCTTCTTCTATATCTTCTTCTTCTCTACTCGCTCTCCTTCTCGTTCTCACCCAACCTTCTCCTACAACCCTTCCTAACCAGACCAGATAAGGCGTTTGCCAAGTCAAATCATACTGCCTTCTCTCTCTATCAAAACTTCAACTACCTCATCCTCCACCGCTCTTAATCAACCGTAAAAATGCCTAAGACTCATCCTAACGATGGTCTCGTGTTCCTCTACATGTGCATCCTGAATTCAGATCTCACCACCGTAAGTATCTCTTCTACCCAATGCTCACCCTCTCTTCCGCACTAATATGCCCCGTCAGATTGACTGGAAAGCCCTCGGGGAGGCCACCAACCTCAAGCTTGGGGCCGCCCGCATGCGTTACCACCGTCTGAAGAAGAACATGGACGTCGTTATCAAAGATGGCAAATTTGACCTCAGCACCACTTCTGCTTCCACCCCAGCCAAGAAGCAGAGTTTGGACATGATTACTGCTACCGACAAAGAAAGCAGTGTTGAGCCAAACAGCCCCGTGGTCGGCACATCTGCTGGAGTCGTCAGCATTGCTGCTCTTCTTAACAAGTCTCCCACCAAGCGCAAGATGGCAGATGATGATGACTCTGAGGCCGAGACCATCATCGATCCCAGTTTCCGGGACTTGCCTGTGTATCCTCCTTACATGCATACCGGTGGTCCTCTTGCTTTTAAGCCGACCGCGAAGATGGTAAAGAAGGAAGAGTGATGATTCACTGTTCTTTACTTGCTTGCTCACTACTATATGGGAGCTCAGAGAGTCGGTATTGGAATTTAGTTTGTGAGGATGAGGCCGGCTCCTTACTAAGTATTTCTTACTTAGGAGAGACAGTTGAAATGAATGTGGACGGAAATCGGGCTTTTATATTTATTATAGTATTTCAGGCCTTTCTCTGTTTTTAAGATGAGATTGGTTTTCATGCGCCCTTAGTTGAATGAAGAGTTTCTCGTCATATGTCGGTTCTCTACATCTAAGCGCGAGGCGTAGACTGAGATTGTTGCAAGCTCGGGCAATCGTACATGACTTTCCTTGTACTTGAAGGCTAAGCGTAATCTCATGCATGTTGGAGGTCTCACGGTTCGCGGAGTTATGACCGGCCTAATTTACCCTCGAGAATCTCAGAAGCATGGCAATGGGCCATAGTATTATAGTGATCTCTAATTCTTCCCATAGCTGTCCTGCAGAATGTGTTGATTGACAACCAGTGAGATATATATTTACCTCAATAATTCCCGTTTTATACGCAACTGACAGGGAGGAAGAATTGAACCTGGCTAGGTATGCTACTACTCATCATGTATAAGAAGTAGAGGGTGTATGTACCATTTTGGTGAGTAGCATCCTGGGTTCTCCAGTGGACTGCGGATGCATACAGAAAGGAGGCCGGATATAGTAATCATAATCATAGGCGTGAACAACATGAATTCCATCTACCTGGCCTCAAGGAATCGCTATATAGTGCAATTAATACGCCACACGCAGATTGAAGCAAGCCCACAAAGCCTCTTACAATGCTAATTGTCTTCCCCCACAACCTCGAAGCACGTACATATAATAGCGCATCGTATGATCATACGATCCTGGGTATACAAACTACACAACCACCGACATCAGGAACAGGGCCCTTGTACTAAATTAGTCGATCAATTGAGGGGGAAGTGAAGCGTGGATGATAATCAATCTCAATGCGCTAGCGTCCATCAATCACATTTGTGTGATCGGAGCCGACAGCTAGAGTAGGTTAGTCGTCCGTATTAAGCATCATTTAGGCGCAGTTGTAAGGACCACTTTTTTTTTATCTTCTCGATATTAGGGACGGTCCAGATAGGTCAGATTTTTTGCGCGTCTGCCTGTCTAGTTCTAGTTGGAATCATATCTCCGTCTGATATCAATGCTAGTCTAAGGCTGAGTGGAGCTGTCGGGAGTAAGATAATAAATAATGATATGCAGGGTATGCAGTAGATGAGGTTTGAGAGGTGTGAATACGTATGTAGGGAGACTGGCAATATGCATTATGGATACCTTGTTTTGATTGTGCCGGGGTACTCAAATCCGAGCCTAAAGGAGAAGGAGTCATGGATGAAATGCCTCTGGATCAGTTTTCCACTATTGAACGAGGTCTCAGTTCACAATGGCCATAGAATTGGTTACTCTGGTTCTCCTCCATTGGCATAACTAACATAAGAGCTCATCGGGAAGCAGTTGGCAGCTTCAACTTCCGGCCGCCGGGGACAATTCCCAGCGAGGAATGGTCTCATCTGGCGTGTGTCCCCGTGATTGGCTCCAGTCCCCTGACCAGTTTTTGCGCGGCCTTGTTTTGTTGGCCTTGGAATGGCTCTCTTTCTTAACAAGATTCTTATTCTCCATCTCCAAAAGTCTCCATCCCACCAGTCTCCAGTCTTTTCCGCCATGATCGCATCTTTTGATTTCCCAAGCAAGCATGGAGCTATCGCGCTTCGGCGTTTCAGCCCCTGAGATGCTCGATCTTGCTCCATTCCCCTCAATCTAAGAGGATGATTCCATCTCCGATGCATGGTTCATAGTCATTTAAACTTCCCAGCTTGCTCGTGGTGAGCCCCTGCGGCTTCCACTTTCCAGCGAGAGACAAAAATCAAAAAGAGGGGCAAGTGTGACGAGGACGCCGAGAGTGGAACAGCTAAAAAAAAAAAAAAATGTTCCTGTCACAAAAGCAAAAAGGATCCAACGTCTTCGTGTCAAAACGGCACTGTCACATTCCTCCGTTAGTGCTGGGCTTCCAATAGCGGCCCAGGGTCGGGCATCTAGCATGACCTGCCCCTGTCAATCGATACGGCGAATGGGGCGGTTTTTCCCATAGTACACGCCCGGGATATGCTGGTGCTCGGCTCGAACGAGGCCTTCCCGCTTAGTGACCGGGTCGTGGTTCGCTGTCGGTGGACGATCAACTACCCGATAGGTGCAAGGGCACGTTCATCTTCTCCGCGCTAATTTTATAGGTGTTCGTGTGCTCCATTGCGCGTGAATACTCGGCTTCTGACTGGCGCGCGCATTCGGTTGGTCCATGGCCCTAAGCCGTCAACTCCTCGTCCCATGAACTCTGTACCTCCTCGACCCCGACCCACTCCGCTGTCGTCTGGCCTATGGTTACCGTACGTGCCTGGTAAATAACGTCAGGTCTGGATCTTTTGCTAATATTGGCATGATGGCGGTACTAGCTCAACTGCACGTCGTGCAGATCCAATTTCGACGCCCTCGCTGTCAGGTGGACTCGGGATTCTAGGTTTATGCATAGTGGGTTTTTGAGGACGTTAGGGCTTTGCTCTGCTGCACGTTCGACACAATCACCAGTCAGCGCAGCAGCTTCAATTGTGTGCTGGGCACTGGCCGCTGCGATTCCACAATGGCCACGAGGAGGGGGTCCCTGTAATCCGTATAAGCACTTCAGACCGCGCCATTCGACTAGGGCAGACAGCTATCTCGGTGCCATGGTCTTCGAGTGTGACCGGCGCAATGTGCATCTAGCTCGCAATTTCTTTTCACTGGTCCCCTCCCGTCCGCCGGCTCAGCCCCATCTTGTCTTGATGGATTACGGAGACCTGGACCACTTCTACCCCTGATACAGGCAGGAACAATTATCGGATCTGCGAACCGGGCAGCTATCCTACGTAGACGATCCATCCTTTGTTCATCGACGCTGCTTTTCTCTCTTCTCAGCTTCTCCTCCCTCCCTCCTTTCCTCCATATCTCTCTCTTCCCCC